>NW_024068057.1:0-271895 GCF_009389715.1 Phoenix dactylifera | reverse complement strand
GAGTCCATCACAAAAACTACTGATAAGATTGTATTTATGGTAAACTTGATCAAGTGGGCCACATCAAGTCTCTAGAAGACGTACAACCTATTTATAAAAAAAATATAAAATATTTTAAGAAAGTATATTTTTTATTTTTTAAGAAATGTAGAAACTCTTATTAGTTATTTTAGAAAAAAAAGAAAGCCCTTTCTATTTATGTTTTTCCGAGCTCTATTTAAGAAACACATAAATTAAATAAGTAGTGAAGAAATTTTAGAAAATATTTGAGGTTGTTCCTTTATAGTTCCCATACATCAAAAAATGTTACAAATATTAGGAGAATCTTATTAATAATTTTAAGAAAGAATTATGAAGAAAAAATTTATTCAAATCTGTCCGTTTAGAAATTTTTCAGAGAAAAAAATATTTTTGAAAGCCTACTTCCTTAATTTCTCATAAAATAATTTGTTTTATTTCAAAAATTTCTTGATTCTATAGACCAGAAAAATCAAATAATGGTCTAAAAATTGTATGTTCTATGCAGCAATATAACTCGTATAACAAATACTGTTCAAATAGAAACTAAGAACTTAATTAGTGAAGGGTTGGAGGCGTACTAGCAATAATGCATCGAAACATAATATCTTTATTTCCCAACTTTTTGATTCAAGTGGGCCACATCAAGTCTCTAGAAGATGTGCCACCCATTTATAGAAAAAAATAAAAAATATTATAAGGAAGTATATTTTTTAATTTTTTTAGGAAATGTAGAAACTCTTATTAGTTATTTTAGAAAAAAAAGAAAGCCCTTTCTATTTATGTTTTTCCGAGCTCTATTTAAGAAACACATAAATTAAATAAGTAGTGAAGAAATTTTAGAAAATATTTGAAGTTGTTCCTTTATAGTTCCCATACATTAAAAAAATGTTACAAATATTAGGAGAATCTTATTAATAATTTTAAGAAAGAATTATGAAGAAAAAATTTATTCAAATCTGTTCGTTTAGAAATTTTTCAGAGAAAAAAATATTTTTGAAAGCCTACTTCCTTAATTTCTCAGAAAATAATTTGTTTTATTTCAAAAATTTCTTGATTCTATAGACCAGAAAAATCAAATAATGGTCTAAAAATTGCATGTTCTATGCAGCAATATAACTGATATAACAAATACTGTTCAAATAGAAACTAAGAACTTAATTAGTGAAGGATTAGAAGCATACTAGCAATAATGCACCGAAACGTAATATCTTTTATTTCCAAAATTTCTTGATTCAAGTGGGCCATATCAAGTCTCTAGAAGACATGCCACCCATTTATAGAAAAAAATAAAAAAATATTTTAAGGAAGTATATTTTTGAATTATTTTAGGAAATGTAGAAACTCTTATTAGTTATTTTAGAAAAAAATGAAAGCTCTTTCTATTTATGTTTTTTGAGCTCTATTTAAGAAACACATAAATTAAATAAGTGGTGAAGAAATTTTAGAAAATATTTGAAGTTGTTCCTTTATAGTTCCCATGCATCAAAAAATGTTACAAATATTAGGAGAATCTTATTAATAATTTTAAGAAAGAATTATGAGGAAAAAAATTATTCAAATCTGTCAGTTTAGAAATTTCTCAGAGAAAAAAATATTTTTGAAAGCCCGCTTCCTTAATTTCTCAGAAAATAATTTATTTTATTTCAAAAATTTCTTGATTCTATAGACCAGAAAAATCAAATAATGGTCTAAAAATTGCATGTTCTATGCAGCAATATAACTGGTATAACAAATACCGTTCAAATAGAAACTAAGAACTTAATTAGTGAAGGGTTAGAGGCGTACTAGCAATAATGCACCGAAACATAATATCTTTTATTTCCAAAATTTCTTGATTATTTTAGAAAATACAGAAAATCTTATTAATTATTTTAGAAAATACAAAAAAATTCTTATTCTTTTCATAATATAAATACAAATTTCATAAATATGAAGTTCATTATTCAGAAATAGTGCTTAATGGTAAAACGATCATGGATCCATTAATTTGCATTAAATCATGAGTTTCATAATATCGTATGTTTGATCTTTAATTTTAATTTATCTTTAAAAATATATATTTTATTTTATTTTTTAATTTTTTAGAACATATAGAAAATTTTATTAATTATTTTAGAGAATATAGAAAATCTTCTTATTTACCTTTTATCAGTCCCCACTTAAGAAACATACAGATAATTTCAGGGATGCAGTTAGAAAATATTTGAAGCCATCAATTTAGAATTTCCAGACATTAGAAGCCGTTAAAAATAGATTCTTCTTAATTATTTTAGAAAATACAAGAAAAAATTTTACTTGATTATTTTTTATCGAGCCTTGTTTAAATTTGATATATAAAAAATAAAAAACTACATTTCAGTCGAAGCAACCGGGCAGGTTAAAGTGTCGGCCAATGTCATGAAATGATCATTAATTATTAAATATATTCTACTTATAATTTATTTTTCAGTCTATTGTATATTTTTTATTTTTTTATTATATAATTTTAGATTTGTATTTTTATTAATTCGTTGGAGGATTATTTATTGGCCAGGTCGGACCCAACTGCAAGCCTTTCATTTTTATTTTTATTATTTATTTTTTTCTAAGACAGTCACATTCAGAAAAAGTCAAAAAAAACAGTAATTTTTGGAGGATCCTAGGCAACGCTCTTCCTTCCCAGATGGACGCACTTGCGTTTATCGCTCACCAATAGTGCTTGGAAAACAGAATAATATTAAAAAAAAGAATAATACCATGTGGCAAAAATATTACCATAAGAAAACAAGAAACAAAACAAGCACGTGACGAAGGGGGACCATGTTCCCGTTCCCTTGATCTCGCAGACGCGCGTTTAAATACTCTTGATTAATTAATTAATATTTATTCCCTCCATTCGCTGCATCCCAAACTCTCTCGAACGGTGATCGCTATCTCCTCTCGCTAACCCGTGACCACATATGTTGTACCCGCGCGTCACCGCCTCTCCCCGCCCTCGCCGTCTTATAAGGAAAGAGAGAGCCGGACTTTCCTCCCGTGTTTCGTTCTCTCCCGATTCTTCTTTCTTGCTTGCAGTCTTTGGAGCGGAGCGTCGCTAGGGTTAGGACTTCTTCTTCTTGGATGGAGAAATCGTCCGCGGCCTTGGCGGAGAAGGACATGGAGCTTTTCATGGAGGACGGCAGCGATGGCAGCGTGGTGGTGAAGAGCGAATTTGGGGATGGCAGCGATTGTGAAGAACAGGAGGAGGAGCCCTCGTCTCCGTTCTACTCTGGGAAATGGCCCCAAAGCTACAAGTTTGGCCTCCTTTCTCCATTCTTTCTTCCATCTTCTTCTCTCCGAGACTTCTTTTCGAGTTATTTATCCACTGCAACTGTTACCAATCTCTGCTCTTTTCTTTTACCGTTCTTCTTTCTTGTTTTTGATTTTTTTTTAGTAGTATCGTTGTTGTTCTTCCTGTTGTTTAAATTCTGGATCTGGAGCACGGAGGCCCCTACCGATGGTGGGATTTCCATTGCTATTTCGTTCATGTTGTTTCTTTAGCTAATCCAACCCTTTGACCTGTTATAACTGGTAAAGAATAGAGCCCACCGCAACGCCCATTTACGGATAGCACGGAGTGGTGAGTTTTTGGCACGTTAGCACCAGCCACCACAGGTAAAGGGGTGTGGATTAGTGAAAGGAGTGGTAAAAATGTGAACTTGTCACTCGAGAAATAGTCTCGGTCAAACTCGTGGGAAGGGATCGGGAAAAATTATGCCAGGATGATTCTTTAACACATTCTGCAACCAGGAAGCATGTTCCTTCTTATTTTAGAACTATTCGAGCTAAAATAATTCAATGTATGTGTTCCCCTCTATGACTGGATTTTCGACACATAAAAACACTTGTGTAAGTAACGATTCTTACACGATTCTTATGCATTCTTCTAAATGTAGTATATTGACCATGCAGGAAAGAATCCAAGAACGCTATATGCTGATCCTATAGAACTCATCACCTTTCTTATTTTAGCACGTCTACCAACTAAAATTACTAAAGTTATCTGGCAAAGTAATGGAAAAATATGAAGAAATTAAGAATTTATTTTATGGTTTACTATATCTTTTGTCAATATAAATGTTTCTGGGAATTGTGTGTGTTTTTTGCTTGTTTCCCTTTTGCTTTTGGGTGTACTCAGTGGCATATTTTGAAATTTCATTCTGATCTCTTGCTGCCTCATTATTTTGCTTTCAGATAGCATTTCCAAAGTCAAGTTTCATTGGTTATCAAATTAAGCTCAGGATATGCATATAGTCCAAACAAACATAGATAAGAATACGTAGATGTGACATCAAGATTTGAATTCTTTTTAGAGTTTAATGAAATCACCACCTTGTACCAGTAATATCTGTACTGGTAGCTGAACAAAAAGGATCTCGGTGCTGTCCATAGGCTATATGGATTTATTTCTATGTTCAAGATGCTTTAATGCTTAAGATGTCTGAATTTCTGTTAATGCATCCATTGGTTCGGTTCCCATGTGATGGCCCTGACAGGGAAACAACTGATTCTTTCACAATCACTGCAACCCCCAGCTTTGGATACCTTGGGTCTGCTTTGAGTCCTAGATGCTCAAGTTTTGACCTTGTGCTGAAGATGGACTGAACTCAGACATGAGATTGCCTTTTATATCTGGTAGCACATTCGAAAAGCAAGAATCAGGTAAGAGCTTGAAGAACACTTTAGCAGCAGATGAGCATGTCTCTTTCCATGTGCAGCATACTGCAGAAGGGTATATTGAACATCGTTGTAGCGTCACTCAAACTGTCTTTAATGGTACACTCATCTACTTGACTAATTGTCATATCTCACTCTCTGTCTCTCTCTGTGTGTGTGTGTGTGTGTGTGTGTTGTGATTCTTCTTAGACTTTGTATGAACCCTGTTTCATTCTTTTTTGCTGAATCTGTCATATTGTTACTAGTTGTATCGCTGACTTGATTTAATTGCTGACACACTTAATTTATATTCCCAATTACTCATTTTGACCTGTAACTTAATTCGTTTTTTCTTCTCATATTCTTGCTATGAGACAGGAGTTAATGTACTGGTAGGTGTTGGTCTTCTTTCTACTCCATTAACAGTTAAAGAGGCTGGGTGGGCTAGTATGATACTCTTGGTTCTCTTTGCCGCTGTCTGCTTTTATACGGGCGTTCTTATGAAATACAGTTTAGAGAGCAAAGATGGCATTTCAAGCTACCCAGATATCGGGGAAGCTGCATTCGGGAGATTTGGGCGCTTTTTATATCTGTAAGTTCTCATTATTAAAGCCTTAAGTAATTTAAAATTACAGAAATGAGAAAGAAGAACATACCCTGGCTGGACTCTTTCTGGTTAAAAAAATAGCTTATATGTTGAGTATGCCTCTGCAAAGTGATGATACCCATGCATGATTAAAGCCTTAGACATATTTCCAGCTTCAAATATGCATTGCACTTGGGTACAACACTTATTATCCCCTGCAAAATATGAACCTATAACAAAGTCTTAAGCTTATGGGCTATGCATTAGATCTTTTGACAATAGCTTGGAAAACCATTTGCCTAAAATTTGATACAATGGCTTAAGCATAATGGACATCTGATGACAAGATATGTTATGCATAAACTATAATGCAAGCAATATTATAATGCAAGCCCCCTGGGGTCGGAATTATGTTCATACCTCTCCACCCCCTAATTTGCTCTTCTCAGACACCTCACAAGTGGTTCCTTGGATGCATGTCTATGTTCCTTCTTGTATGTACCTCTCCATGTTCGCTCTAAAATGCAAAGGAAAAGAAAACAAAAAAAGATGAGATTAAAAGGTAAGAATATTTGTCAGATCTCCAGACAATCTGATCGATGGGGGTTGAGGGTATCCATTAAAGCTTTTCATAATGTAATGGTAATGGTGCTATCTCTGGATTTCATATTAGAAAAAGTCATTTTCCATGGGCTTGCATATACATGGGAATTAGAGTGGCCATAAAATGGGTTTCTCCTTTGCACTTTCATATTACAAATGAAAAAGTGAAAGCAGAATCTAGAGATTGGGAAAGAGATAGTTCACACGATAACCTAGCTGTTGCATGTTCTCTTCTTGAAGGTTTTTTGGACTACAGTTAGTTTCTATTACAGATCCGGAGAATGAGATTGAATTCCCATATGACCTAGCAACCAATAATAGACTGATAATAGTTTGAATGATTTGCCCAGCCAAAGTTATCAATCATCAAATGTGGTAGATAAACCAGAGGGGGGAGGGGCAAATTTCATTAGACATGCATAAAGTGTTAAAGATCTAGTTGTATTGTAACAAAGTGGAACTCTTTGGTTAGTTAATGTATAATTAACTTACAGGTCGAAAATTAATTGAACTGACTGATTTGCAGGCAAGTATGTTGACATCAGATAGGAACCTCTGGCATCTGGTATAAAATTATACTTTGGAAATTTGGAGAGAAACACAAAGATACATTTGGAAGATCCCCTTTTCAGGGTAGACTGCTAGTATGTTAAAATGAACAAGCTTTGTGAAAACATATACTACATATGAATGCTCTGCTTGAAAACCAATTCATCTTTTGGAAAAATTTTGTATGACTTCTAGATAAATATGAACTGTGAAAGCTCGATCTATTAACCTTTTATACATTTGGGATTTAAAGTTACAGGCATTAAAAAGTATCCACAAAATGACTTTCTTGTTGCATTTAGGCATTTGTTGTTTCTTTGGCTCTTTGATTTATATTTGTCTTAGATAAGGTCCGCCGAATCGGTACCGAGATCTGCACCGGTCGACGGATGGGTCGGTACGATAGTGCGTGCCGGTCTGTACCAATACGCTCAATTTTCTTGGTAGAGTTTTTTCAAGTTGATTTAATTGGTTTCAATGTTTTTTAACTTTTCAATGATTTTAAGTCTAATTTGATTTTTTTTGGATATTTTTTGATATTTTATGATTTTGGTTTAACCTAAATGATGCATCTTATGTTTTAAAATAATATAAATTATAAAATAATTAGTGAGATGTTGCATACTAAAAAGCAACATGAAATATCTTCAAATCAAGTAGTGAGATAAAAAATATAAAATAATGCAATTAATTATATGTATTTAAAGTACAACATACATACTAATATTTAAAATCTCATCGAGTGGCGCCTCTCGTAGATATCCGGATCATCAACATAGTCAGAAGGCACATCAGCCCACTCCTCTAACCAAGCGACGTTGTAGTCTTATATGTCATCCCATAAGAAATGCGTTTCGAATTATAAGCACTCTAGAATTTTCGCTAAAGCTTTGGCTGTAAGAGATGTCTTCTAGTTGATAAAACGACTGTGAAGGGGCCTATCCGAATAAGTCAGCAACAAAATTTGACCTGTAAGAGTTTTGGGCTGCGTAGGATAGTAGCCATCGGAAGATGCCTCAGATGCACCATATCTATATCCGTATGGATTATAGGCTGCTTGTGGCTATGGATAATAGGATTCAGTATACGACTTGGAATCTGATACGTCTATAGATCTTACTCTACGTGCAAGGTCATTTACAGCTGCATCGTGTCCGAATGACCTCGAGAAGCTCGTCTCCTATATGCAATGGATCCTTGCGGGCTTCACCAAATCGTGCATCGTGGTCCCTATCCTATGTAGCATGCGTAAATTAAGACTCACCGGTGAATCAAAGACCACCCTGCGGCTGTTTCATAAATGTTTTATGTCCTCCACTCTCTTCCTGCTGCTCCTTGTCTCTAAATCGAGTAAACTGACTCATCCTCGACACTCTCCTTTGGGGCTGTAGGTGCTTTTTCTTTTTCTTTTTTGGTATGCCGGACAGCTGTCTTCTTACCCTTCTTGCACTCGCTGCCTGCTTACTCTTCATGCTTCTCTCTATCTGACTATGTTAGGAGGATATATGTCTTCCTCCTGATCGAGTCGACTAGATAGCGTAGTGGCCTTGTCTAAGCATCTCTCGATCATATTTTGAGAGGATATCTCAGACAAAGAGTCATGTGGTGACCAGCTCCCCCGTGGTTGTGGCTGATCAATTGAAAAGATGCGTAGAATGTTGATCTCTGCCCATTGCTCTCCATTAATCTTAGCCTCGCTGGCTACGAAACTGGCTGGTCGTGGAGGTGATCCTCGCCCATCAAGCTCCGGTTCCTGCTGCTAGCCTACAAGTCATCCGATATAGGATCATTCTCATCATCAACGAAAGCACTATGGATAGGATGTGTGTACTTTAGTTCTACTTCCTCCTGAATGCACTTCAGCCTCAACCTCAGATTGTGGTGAACATTTTCAAGATCGTTGAGGTGCTTCTGTGTCAAACGGTTCTTCTGCTTGTCGTGGATGAGGGCGAAGGTAGACTAGTTACGCTCACAACCACTCGAGGAGACCGTCTGGAAGAGGATCCAGATAGCTAGTCGCTTAAGATTTTACACAGACAAACCAAAATGAATCCACCATTCGGTTGCAAAAAATATTGAAGAAAATTATATATAAGATAGTACCATATTAGTAACCGTTAGGTTAATATCCTCCTGATGTATAACATATCTGGATTCATACTTTTCTTACAACAACTGTCGGTGCCTTTCTAAATATTTGGTGTGTGAAAAAGAACCGTATTATTATATATTAATAATTGAAGATACCGATTAACTTACACATGTCACTTAAGTTAACTAACCTCTCCTAGACATAAGCCGGGATTTCTAGATCAAGCTCCATCTTGTAAATCATATTACAAAGAGCGGCTAGAAGCTCGTCATCCATATCAATTTCAGCTACGGTCTACTGAAATCGAGGGTTCGGATAATATGCTGCCGATACAATTATATTGTCTTAGTAAAATTGTACAAGTATAGGAGCAGTCTAATTTAATATTCTTTCTTACCTGCTAAATGCAAGTCCTATCCATTTGGTAGTTCCACCGCCACTCAATGATGTCGATGTACTCGTGGGCATATGTTAGATTTACATCCATGATATGAATTTTTGCCCTCTCCATCATGTGATACAAGAAACCCATTTGAGGGTATTCTCACTGTCTGCCGCTAGAATGGTCTGATAGCCTTCACTATCATAGTGGTCCGTTGCCAGAATGTCTGTCTCATCACCAAGTCCTCAACAATGCTCCCTTTAGTGCCAACCCCTCGTATAACTACTTTTTTTCCACTTCGAAACTAATAAATATCTAACATAGGGCTACTTTCTTTTCAAGAAGACTATCAAGTGCAACAAGTTTGGGTAGCAAATCGTGAGGCTCTTGGGTCTCAAGATCTCTTCTCCTGCATATCCCTTCATCAGTGATAAAGGACCTATATATGGTTATAAATATATTAATGATGATTTAGGTTGTCTCCATTGTTTGCTACAGTCCAAAGAATCGCAATGTCCATCAACATAATATCAATACAATGTGCAGCACATAGGGTCCAGAGAAATATGGTGGTCGCCGCTCCATTAAGATCTCTTCGGTGGCCTTATATTGTGGCCCATTATCAGTGATAATCTGCACGATATTCTTCTCTCTTACCTAATTAATCACCTCTTCTATCAGTTTGAGGATGTACATGGCATTGTGCACTTGATCAGAAGTATCAAACGACTTATGGAAGAAGTCTTCGTATCACAATATGTCAGAAAGTTGATAATGCTCCGTCTGATAGGATCGATCCAACCATCACATATCATCGTCAGTCCATATGGGCCACTTGCCCTTGTAATGAGGCAATTCATTTTTTTAGCTCCTTATTACTATCAAGAAGCTTATCGTAGATATTATTTGGATTTGGAGGATTTACACCGGGACTGGCAGCTTGTATGGCAAAAATGGTAGACCTATATATGTATTGTCTGCCACATTCACTGAAATGTGGTTGAAGTGGAACCAGAATCCAAAAGCTTGCCACATATCTTTCTTCAGCAATGTGTCAACCCTCTGCTGCTTTGAATTTCTACTGGAGAAGCCACGTAGATCTAAATCATGAATTGCTGCTCCTGGTGGAATCTCTCTAGATGGCTTCTCTTTGCTACCAAAAGCTCCTAGCATAGATGCAATACCGCCACCGCCTCTGCTGACGACCTTCCTGACTGAGGTCCTCCTAAATTCTGGACCCTGCTGATCGCAGAACTGGAGCTCGACTCATAATATGGGGCCCAAATCGAGCCCTATGCCTGGCTACCTCATCCTGCTGCACTGATCATTCAGGCTCGCCTGCATGACACCTAAATCTGTGCCTCGTCATCTGGAGTGGACATCTTCTCTAACTCCATGGAGTTATAGGAATATTGCTTGTCGCATGGAGGTCCACCTTTGCTTTCTTTTTGGAAACTCTCTCTTTCGCTGCTATGAAATCAACCAAGTGCTTCTTCATCACTGCCGAATCTTCTGTGGACATTTTTGATACATAGATATGTCGGAGTAACAATCTGGTTATCCCTCCCACGAATTTTGTGTTATACCAGTTGCACTTCCAATAGTGACCCGCGAGCAGCAATGATCCCAACCAATGTTACGCTCTGACTTCTTTTTTCTTGATGGTTTCATTCTCGCAGTTTTATCAATGACGTCAGTTTATCAATTATTTAAAAATAGCAGAATTTTATTACGCTGAAGATATTTTTAGCCCAGAAAATGCATCTTATATATCTAATACATAATCTAAATTTTTATATTATATTATTTATTTATATATTTTAATAATTTTAAATTTTTAAATATGTTTAAATATCATAAATTCAAAAAAATATGTTTTCTACTTCAGAAATTACTTCTGAATTATGTAATATGTACTACTAATTTTCTTAATTTTAATATTATTTATATATTTAATTATTTTTAAAATTTAAAAATAAATTTTAAATACGTATTTTAAAAAAATAATTTCAGCTCAGATCCATGTAGAACCTAATAATGGATGCTACATATATATTTCTAGGCTTGTGGGCATATATCAAAGGCTACTAATTTCTCAATTTTTTTCAAATTTAGGCCTAGGCCACTATGCGCATGACCGCATCAAAATTTAAATAAATGGACACCAAATTTTGCTATAGAGATCTTGCATGCCTCAAAATACATTTCTGATTTATATTATTTTATTTTTTACTTTTTATATATTTTTTATTTTTTAATCCAAAATATATTTCTAATTTTAAAAAATATATATAATTAAAAATTAAATTTCATCGTGGAGATGTGCATAGACCTACAACATATAATAAAATCAAATCCAAATCGAAAATTTTGGCATGATCTCTCCTTATTTGCAAATTTCGAGCTATTTTTTTAATCCTTCCCCAAAAAAATTTGAGAAAATAAGATAGAAAAGAGGAAGCACACCTTATTTAGGCTTGGATCTTCCTTTGAAGTGCTGAATTAGTGTGAAGTTTGCCGTGAGGGGAAGGAAGAAATTTTTTCCGCCTCTCCTAGCACTTAGAAATGATGTTGGGAAAGCCCGAGGCCTTTCCAACATCATTTTATCCCCAATACAAAGGAGAAGGGCGGCGAGGCCTTTCCAACATTATTTTATCATCAGTACAAAGGAGAAGGGAGAGAGCCCGATTCAGAACTGGGTCGACTCGGTTCCAGTTCGCACCGAGTTCAAACGGAACTAGCCGGTTCTGAACAGTTCCAGACTTCCAGCCAGTACGGTCTGGTTTGGACGTTTTTCAGTCGGTTTGGACTGGTTCATGGCCAGAACCAATCTCGATGTTCGAACTCGACCCCGGTTTCCCATCGGGTCAGCTCGGTTCGGGCCGAACTGGGCAGTTCGGTCCATCTCCGCTATCCATGGTCTTAGATATAGATATATGTTTGTATATCAAAGGTTACCACATCTTTTTCCCTCCTTTATTTAAGCTCTTCCAAATTCTATTGGAATTTTGAATGTGGTTTCTTAATTGCATGAGTTTAAATTATGGCCAATAGAGTAGTTCCCCTCCCTTGCCTACTTTTTGGCTTGATAGATTCTTCTCTCATCTAAATTTGTCTTGGATTAGATTTTTTTTGACTCGCCCATGTAGCCCTTCTCAACTTATTGTTTCTGCTATATGAATCCTATATTTGATGGGAAAAGGGCTTTGATGACGACAATGATGAGAACAATTTCTTTGATGGCTACTG
Source organism: Phoenix dactylifera (assembly GCF_009389715.1). NCBI lineage: Eukaryota > Viridiplantae > Streptophyta > Magnoliopsida > Arecales > Arecaceae > Phoenix > Phoenix dactylifera. Next base: position 259,739 of record NW_024068057.1, on the reverse strand, counting down.
TGTTTTCACATATGCATTCCCTATAATAGGTAAATGTGTATACTAGTGCCTTGATCAAATATGCAATAACATTGATATATACATTCCCTATGATGAGGAGGCTGTACATCATCTTGTTAAAGCCCGATATACATTTTTGATCCCTTCACTAATAGCTTAAACTTTTGGGTTCAGTGGTTAAAATGATATTAGAGCCAAAGGTCATGAATTCAAATCCCTATTTATAGGATAATTTTGTTAATACCACCCATTTATTATCTTGAGTCATTTCTTCTCGACTCATTCCTGCTTGTTACTTAAATCATTCTCGATTTGTTATCTTGAATTATTTGTGACTCATTCATGTCTAATGTGCGTGGTTGGAGCCACACATGAAGGTGGGATGTTAAGGCTTGGTATACATTGCTGAACCCTTTCCTAATAGATTAAGCTGTTGGGTTCTAGTGGTTAGTCAACATAGCTGATGAGTCTGTAGCATGGTATATACCCAATGATGCATTATGGTACAAACTGAATAGTATTGACCTTGCAACTTATAAAATAGGCATATATAAAATATTGCTAATTTTGGGAATAGTATTAGTGGCAATCATGTTTAAAGATTGCTTGCCCACAAAAATGGTGATGCAGAAATAGGAAAAATTAATTTGGAAACAGATTAATAGATTGAAAATAAGTTAGAAGAGAAAATGAATTGTGAACATCCAGCATTGTAAAAGGTTCTTCATGAACTGGTTGAATTCAGCCAATGGAAACTTTTTGAAGAGTATAACGAAAATGTTGATTATTCATGGAGGTCCTTCAATGTTCCAAAGTTAGCCTTCTCATATAAGTCAGTATAAAAATTTGGATAAAAATGTGAAAAATTGCATCTAGAGATTACAAAAGCTTGAAAACTATCACCAGGCATGGTAGTCACATGTTTACTATAGTGCTGAAAGGTTTGGTGCAAATAGTATTATAGTCATTCTAGTTCTCATTCTTACTAACTTCACAATGGAGATTGTTCCATGTTTATCCTGACCCTAGTAAATGTTTAGAAATACTATCTGTCTCTAGAATGGTTCATCAAAATGTTCAGATCTATTGATGTCGTTCTTTGGAAGTTGGCATATTCTCCTACTTAACCCCACCTTACCTGAGGGAATTCCATGTTGGTTTAACTTAGTTCTTTTGATTGGTATTTATTTTTATCTAAAAGAAAAGTGAAGCAGCAAAAATATGATGGATTAGTCATGGACTGCAGCTTGAAGATAAAAGAGGCACTATGCATTTCAGTATTTATTTGTGCCTGTAATACACCGACCCTTAGTTTTTATCTTGGAAGAATTAATGCATCAAGATTTTGGCAAGTAATACCAAAAGGTGAGAGCTATAATCATTGCGAAAAACAATCTGTTAGTCTTTGGGGGATCTTGCAAATTTGAACTGCACAATTAATAATAAATTGCAGACTATCAATTCAGTTTTCTTCTGACTTAAAATCAGTCTTTGTGTTTCTTGTGGTTATAGTTGGTGATTTCTGCCCTTTGCATATCAAGTGTTTTGCTATAAGATTACAGCAATAGCATCTGTAACTGAGGGAACTACTATAATTGTTTCCCGTATTTTGTTTGTAGTGTCTTAATGCTCTTATGTTCATGATGCAGGTTGCATTATACACAGAATTATATGTAAGTGGAGATCAAATTCTGATCCTAGGAGAGCAAATCATTTGATTTCTGCTATCTGTTGATGGTCAGATTTATGAACCAATCTGCAAATTTACCATATTTTTCTTATTCCATGAATGCAGTCATATTGCGTGGAATTTATTATATTAGAAGGTGATAATCTCACAAGGATCTTTCCTGGTGCGGTTTGATTTGGCTGGGATACACGTTGACTCTTTGCACTTTTTGGAATGTTGGCTGCTTTGCTTGTTTTACCAACTGTTTGGCTGCGAGATCTTAGAGTCATCTCTTACCTTTCAGGTCCAACTTATCATGTTTCATGGACATGTACTGTTAAGTTATTCTGTATTGTAATATCTATAAATTTTTTACAAATAATTTCTCTGCAGCTGGTGGTGTGTTTGTCACTATGCTGATTTTCCTCTCAGTACTCCTTATGGTACCACGGAAGGAACTGGGTTCCATCTGACTGGTAATGCGGTGAAGTGGAGTGGTCTTCCTTTGCTATTGGTGTATATGGTTTTGTTTCTCCGGACATGCAGTGTTCCCAATATTTACTGGTCAATGTCTGATCGCACAAAATTCAACAAGGCATTGTTAATAAGGTATGGCATCATAAAATTTTAGAATCAGGGCATTAAGTGGTTGAGACTATGTAGGTATATGTGCGCTGTTCATTTCCTGAAAATTCTTCTTTCTGTCTACTGGGAAACAGTTTCACTCTGTGCGCAGCAATCTACGGCTCTTTTGCCACCATCGGATATCTCATCTTTGGTGAAAGCATACTCTCTCAAATAACTTTGAATTTGCCAAAACATTCCTTTTTGCAAAAGTTGCCTTATGGACAACGGTAAAATGTCTGGTCGATTAGTGTAAATTTATCTTGTTTCTAAATTTTTCTTTATACAAATTTTATCCTAACAATCTAATTCTATCCTCATTATCAGGTGGTCAATCCTTTGACCAAGTATCCTTTCTGGCTTCAAGAATTTGAACCATAAAGCATCTACTCTTTGTTATTTTTTGGTCTGTGCATGTTTTGCAAACATGCATGCTTTGTGTTTGGTTGCCTGTCTCTGTTACGTTATATCTCTACAGCTATTTTATCCTTAGCTATGAACAATATGCGGCTAATTGCTAAATCCACTAGCCAGGAGTTTAGAGGAGCTGCTTCCTGTGGGAACCTGCAAATGAAGTTTGGTGCTCCATGTTACTTAGAAACTGCTCTGTCATTTCAACAGTATGCATTGCCTTCCTTCTGCCCTTCTTTGGTATGTTATTTCAGTTAGTGTTTGAACAAAGATCTGATTTCTACTCATACCTGTATCGGTCTCTAGAATATAAAGGCTATATTGCTTGGCAGTTATTTTGTTCGAGTTTGGACAATATTCTTGTTATTTATAAGTGAAATATAAAAATTGAGATGAAGCATGGGCCATATACATATAGTCAAAATGGAATCACTCTGTGTACAGGTTAACACATGTACGGGGAGTCCATTTGCAACTAATATAAATAAGAGACATATGACAGCACACTTAACAAGTAGCAAAGGAATGACAAGCAATACCTTATTATAAGCCTTTTTCTAAAGATCTGTTCCCTCAATCACATGTATCCTATTCTAGAGAGTTTTTCTTTTTTGACCACAAAATATATATTTTATCTGCTGACTGGAAGTGAAAACAAATGGAAAGGGGTATAGTAACAAAGTTATATCTATAGACAAGAAGAAGCAGACATGCTGAATTTGCAGAGTGAAATGAGATGATATTCAATATGTAACAGTAACGATCTTGAGAAGATCAGGTTTTATACAATGACAAATCTTATGCCCCAAGCTGTGTAAGAGTTTGCGTGGATCTCTAGGTAGGAAGGACAAAGGCTGCTGATGTAGATGTTGGTTAGGTACATTGTTGCACAGATAGAAGAATAATCATATTCTCCCTAGGACTTGAATTTTTGATTGGTTGCTATGATAGTACCAGACATCAGGAGCAAGTATTTGACTGCAATATTCCCTAGGACATGAACCTCACACAGCCTATGAGTAGAAACCAAATTTTGCATGCAGGTACATGCCATGCTTTAGATCTGGTACATTCAACATGTCTGTGCTGCAAGATACATGCAATACATTAGTTTCTATGCTTCCTAATAAATTATTATCACAGCTGGGGATTCTTTTGGTTTATGCTTATTATTAAGACATTTGAAATAGAAAGGTTTGAGGATCATTTTGCTTTTGTGTTCTTGTTTATTCTTACGATATTTGATTATAAAAAGGCTTATGTTAGCTGTTGATCTTATAGTTAACATCATACAGAATAAAGTTGAAACCAAAGGCGATATTAATTAGATGAAATACTTTATTTCATTCTTTTGAGGCAATAAGAATGTCTCATTCAAACTGATGCCCCCATGAACTGGCAGTCCTTGTTACGGATTCTTCTTCTTGCACTTCCTTTTGTATTTTTGATATCTATAGTTTGTAATGCCTTGAAATGTTTTCAATTTATGGGAATTCCAAGGGACCTTAGTGACCATCTAAGACCTGCAAGCATGGTATGCCGTACCGTATTGAATCGGACGTTACCGTGCGTAGCGACATTGGTACAACCAAAAAACCATGTACTGTACCGACACTATGCTAGTGTGACACCAGTACAGGGTCTGTATCGAGACGGCGAACCTTGCCTATATGGCCTCGTTAATAATAATAGCATGCTTAATAGGCTCTTATTTTTTATTATCTATCTGAAATATTTAAAAGCATTATGAAATAATTATGAGTATGATATTGTTATTCTACTGTTTTTATATATAGATAGCCAGGAGTGGGATCTAACATGAAAGTACAGAGTATTCTTTGTCTAAGCCTTCTTTGTTATCACGTAGATACTCTTATATTGCAGTTATCTTTTATCTTTGCTTCTCAACATGCAACTAACTTGCTTCACGCATCAAGTTCTCAGATTATTTTCTTTCCATGTGCTTTTCATTAGAAAGTTCAAAATAATGTCATAACAATTAACAAAGGTAGGATAATTAGTTTTTCCTGTTGTGTACTACATAAAATAATTTTTAATCCATCTGGTGTAGGAGTCTAAAATGCATGTAATGCATGAGACGTGGTTTTATGAAATGGTCAATAATATTTAATTATTTTAGTTCACATGAATCTGATACACTTAAAATGCCTCCTTTTGGGAGTTGTTGCAAAATTGAGTCCCTATGACACGGCTTCTAGGATGTGTTTACAAGAAAGTATATTGAAGCAAACAAATTCTTTTATCTTCCTTTTGCATTTTTTATTTTGCAAGCTATCAAAAATACATGTCAGCACTTGCGACCATTATACTTCAACCATGACCTGCAACATGTGTCCCAGGCATGGTCGACGGAACCGCCTGGTTTGGGGCGTATCGCTGCAAAATCTGACGGTTTCGGCAAACCAAAACGAGAAACCGGCGATGGAGGAGAAGGAGAAAAAGAGTGGAAAAGAAAAAGAGAGCATGGGCGGAAGGAGAGGGAGAGGAAGGAAGAGAGAGGGAGGTGGAGGCCGGCCAACGAAGGCTAGGAGCGTGCAGAGAGGCGAAGGAGGGCTTCGCTTTCAGTTTTCTTATTTCGTTTGAAACACGGCTTTTAGAGGGGGCCATTTTATTTTTGCAATTTTAAGTGAAGTCGGCAAATCTCTTGCTGATTAAAAAAAAAAGTGAAGTCGCAAACCTCCTTCCTGAGGCGGTGCCCTTCTTGCGCCTCCTCCGCACGGCTCGCCAACCCTCTGTTGCCTTCTCGGCCTCTGCCACCCTCCTCTTCCCCTTTTCTCTCTTTGCCTCTCGCATTCTCCCTCTCCTTTGCCCCCTCTACATGTCGGTATTGGCCTCGACATGGAACGGCACGGGCTGCACCAATCCGTGCTGTTGGGCAAGCGTCGGACCTCGGTTCCGACACAACAGTCTTTGGTCCCAAGCATACTGGGCTAGATTTGCAGATGGAAAGGTGTCAAATCGAAGTTTTGATGATCCTATATTACTGGCTATCATCCTAAAAATCAGCTTTGTGTGATAAGAATGAAATCCTAAATAAGGCAACTTTGGACAAGAGAAGAGCCCGCCTCGTAGCTCTCCGAAAGGGAGACATATCTTGTTAGTTGCATAATTTTAATCAATGTTACTAGAGAGCAACTCATGCAAGAACACCCTTAGAAGGGCCACTTAGGGGTGGCAATTTTTGACCTGCTGCAAATGACCCATTTTAAGCATGTTCTGGTTTGACATAAATGGGTTTGGGTCATAAATGGGTCAATTTGCCTTGACCTATTTATTAAATAGGTCAAGTTTAGGTTTAAACATTTGACCTGTTTAACTCATTTTGACCTATTTAATATTAGGTCAGGTCATGACATGACCCATTAACATGTTAAGACCTATTTAATCCATTTAAAATCTATTTAACTTGTTTCTTTCTGTTAACCTGACCTTCTTAACCTATTTAACTCGTTTAAATCCATTTAATCTATTAAAAACTCACATAACCCGATTAACCTATTTAACCTAATTCGACTTGTTAATAAACAGGTTATGCAGATCGGGTTCAGATCTGAATTTATGACATGTTTAATAAACAAGTTAGGTTTGGTTTGACAAATTTTGTGACCCCGCCCTGCATTGACCCAACTCGCATTGACCCGACTCCACTCGGATTGCCACTTTAGGGCTACTACTAAGAAAATGGACATGTTTCATTATGGGAATTTAAGTCCGAGACGTTTGAAGGACGAGGCAAGGTCCCATTTTGGTGCCCCCATTTAGATGCATGCTAGTATTTGTCTTGTATGCTTGCATATTGATATTTTATGCATATGCTTTCATGTGGGTATTTTGGGAGAAGTTGCAAATAAGAGGGGTGAAAACATTACACATCAGGAATCCTGAATGGCTTAGGTGAAAGGGTATACAAATAGATGGCTTAATCATGAATGGCTTAGGTGAAAGGGTGTACAAATAGGTGAAAGGATGGAAATTCAGCCAAGGCCTGCCAACCCTCCAGCACTAATCCAAGATGGGCTAGGGCGGAGTTCTTTTATAATCTGGTAGAATATGAGATTAGCCTGCAGAGCTTTTGGGTTACCATGGGTGAATTAGCTTTAGGACCCAATTGGCAAGCCCTTTTTAGTCCAGGGTGTCAGAGCACCTCTAATGACAGAAAGGCTCGATTTGCTTCAGATAAAGGGGACAGACAAGATGGAAAACTCAAAAGGCTGGACCATGGAATAAGGAAAGGGGAGTCAGATTAGGGATTTGTAGTGTCATTGGGTTCTCTCTACCCTGTTATTCTAGTTCATTCAGCCAGCCTTAAATTTACCCCTCTTTCTCTTGGCTGCATTAAAACTAGCATCTCGGACCCAATTTTAAGCCATAGGATTGAGACAAAACACAAAGGAGAAGACACATGCCCATATCTCCACACATAAATCCTAGCATCAAGCAGTTCTTCCACATGTCTATATCAAAGGGAATAGGCTCCACCTCCATGACTCCCTCCCCTTATATTGATTGGTCTTTTTTTTAAATTTTTTTTTTCTACCAATATCGTGATTTGTCCGGTAGTTTAGCCTCTTATTATATGACTATTCCCTTGTATACTGTGATACTTGTGGTTTTGTTTTTAAAGGATATGAATATTCCATTGATTATTGTTAGGAAAATGACTGTTTAGATCTCTTTAGATATGGTTTTTTCTATGATACTTTTATGTTTTTATTATTTCAGTATTTTTATTTATCTTGCATTACAGTTTAAGTTTAGCAATTTTCTTCATTGGGTTTTTGGGTCTAATATGGGTCCATATGAAATAAAGGGATTGACTTTGGGCTTACATTTTTCAACCTGATTAGAAATGAGCTAGATCCAAGTTGATGGGTTTTTGACCAAACTTGAATTTGAAACAAATCAGAACTTGAAACGACCCAGCTCAGGGCAATTCCATTGCCTTGCCCTTGCGTATAGCCATGATATTCAATCCTTGGGCATGTACATACCATAAAGGACCTGTTGGGTATTCCTGTAGGAATAACATGCAGGAATTTGAGAGAGAACGGATGCAGGGGGGAAGGAAGAAGGGAAGAGAGGAAGAGGGTGGTGGATTGGCAATGATGAGGGAAAATGTCGAAAATTGCAGGAAGAAAAAAGACCCACATAGGTCTCTCTCTCTCTTTTTTTTCTTTGGGATGGGGGATTTTGGGTTGATAGCAACTCAACCTCGTAGGCTGGCGAATCCACAAATCTAGCCTGGAAAATCCGGCCAAATCCTGCTGGATTACGCAAAAAGGTCCCTAAGGCATTTCAGCAGGGTGAATGTATAAAGGGCCTCTAAGTATGATTTTCATGGTTTTCAAAGTATGTAATATATGAACTTGACCTCTGTCATATCCTTTGTAGCTCCCAGAAATTATCACCTAATTTTTTCAATTAAGCTTCGTTGAGTTCAACTAATTTCTATAAGTAATGTTTGAGGTCAAAAGTGAACAATCCAGTAGTTACACTTTTGAGAAAGAAGAACCTTAAGACGTTCTTTTCTGCTTTCAGTGGATGGTTATTAATATAATTTACTGCCTTGTTTTCAACATGGCCTGCTTGCTTTAGGCTGTTGTGATCAGCTAGTTGTAGCTTGACCTCTCATGTGACCTTTTTCCTTGGCAAACACTTTTTTTCAATGAATGCTATCAAACATTTTTGCCAGCCAGATGTTTGACTAAATGTTCAAAAGAATATTTGATAAAGCTTATGCGCTGACCTATTGACTAGCTAGGTGGATCCAATCACATATCATAGTAGCTGACCTGCTGCTTCCTGTGAACAGGGGTAATTGCGTTTGAATTGTGTACTAAATCATCATGAACCTAGTTGTGTATATCTTATAAGTTCTGAACCTGAAATTCAGTTTCATGAGGTAGAGAGGACCCAAGCCTAGTCCTGTGCCTAATAAGAAATTGGGTTCAAACTTCAAAGTGCGGTGTTGGGAAGGGGTGGGGATAGGAAAGGTTGTTGGAGGGTAAGAAGAGAGGGCTACAAGTCTGATATAGTGTTGAATGCAGTTGGTGGTTCTGAGGGAAAAAAAGAAATGATGGAACATGATCATTGAAAGCAGGGGGTTTCTTCTTCATAAGTAACTGGAATTCTTAGGAGGTGGGTGGTTCAAAGAGAAAGGAGGCTTGGGGATTAAGTTGCAACCATGGTGGGCTTTTGAGAGGCTTCAACAAGAGGCAGATGGGATTAGGAGTGCTATTGGGTCAAGTCAGGTTCGGATATTGTCTCATCTAGAAACAAGTTGTTGAGGGGTTTGGGTCTACATTTGGATCCATCCACTCTCCATCCATTAATAGGATTGGGTTGGGTTAAGGTGGAATTAGGTAGGGATCGGATCGGCTAGAGATTGGGTCTGAGTTGGACAAGGTCTGGGTTGGATTGGGTATGGATCAGGACCAGATTTGTGTCATGAGCAGGTAACAATTTTTTTTTGGAAAGCTCAATTCTCTTCATGCTTGTAAATTATTCAATGATGAGATAAAGTCAAAAGTATAATTGATAAGTTCTATAAGAAAGGTAATGTAAAATATATATTATCTATAGTGTAAACTGTCACACATGAATTGGGTTGGGCTCAGGTTGAGTAGGGTTTGTTGCCGCTAACTTCTGAGCCGAGGCCAGGACTTTGCTCGGCCCACTTTGAGGTCGGTAAGAACCAATCTGAATGAGGTTGGATGAGACCGAGGTGAAGAAGATTTGGTCGCCTTCGAGGCTAACCTGCAAGAAGTCTACTTGTCGGAAAGTTTCTAGCAATGGACCCTCCGATGCTTAAGTCAGAATAGTAGAGCAACAGTATAGAAGGGAGAAATTTTATAGAAAGTAATATCCAAAATAAGCTTACCTGAGGATCCCAGGCCATCCTTTTATATATGGTTAGAATACTGATCTGTTATCTGATTTGGCGTGTTGTGCCTTAACTGCAGAGTAACGGTTGGCTGCACATTACCAACGTGGTAATCGTTCTGTGTGAGTAGCACGTGGCAGCAATTATACTGATCATACGTTGACTGCAGTATCGCTATAACTGCTGGTCTTTATTAGCACGAGCAGGGTGGCATCTCGGTTTTCACCAAATTATTCACCTCCGTTAATACCGAGGTCAAAGAAGTCCGTTTAAACCGAGGTCAAGATGTCCCATATTTCCCCCATCAGGGTCCATGAAAATCAAACCTACACCCTTACTTTTAAATGACCAGACTGGGTAAGGTTCAGTTGGCCAAACCTTTGGTAGATCTAAATCCGAAAAATTATGTGGGTCTATCTCTGGAACCATGCCTAACCCATAGGTGTATGGCGCTTGATTTGGATGTGGAACAGTTCAAAATGATGCATTCTTATCTCCGTCAATTGGTTATTTTTATCATTCTATATGCCTGTCCTGTTGCTTACATTTTCATGCTATGCAAAGGTTATTGTAGTATATGTTAATCAGATTATCAATTTGCTGATCATTCTATTATGATTAATGGTTGTACCAGGGCATAGTTTTGTTTCGGTTTATTATTAACTGTAGTTGATAGGCTGCCTTTTTTTAGTTGATTTCTTTTTTGCGTTCCATAAATTTTGTTTCTCACTATCTCAGTTGCAGTCGATCATGCCGTTTTGTGCAGGACTTGTGATGGCTTTGATTGGATCCCTCCTTAGTATACTTGTGGTATTTCTTTTAACTTTATCTTTATGTAAATAGTCATGCAGGATGAGTATGCAGTTTTTTTTGGAAGCAATTTTTGGAGACTACATCATATGCATGACAATGCATGTTGAGAAACTGCAAATATGTCATTCTGCTTAAATACAAATGATAATATGTGCTAGAACTGTACTGCATTTTTTTAAGACTTGGCTCTTTTTTTGTTTTTTTTTGGTGGAATAAGGTTGGGTCTTAGCTGCACTAGTGGCAACTTGTACTTTGACATAAATTGTGATACTTGATTTCTTAAAGATTATTTTTAATAAAAACTGTAACATCTCATATAAATGAACGGGAAAACAAGGATATGTCAGGGCCAACCTGCAAATGGTTATATTTTGGAGAAAAAAAATCGCAGAAGTTGTTATAGAGGATATCATAATGCTTATTTTGATTCGGAAGAAGGTTTTAAAAGGCAGACTGTGAGTAGTAGTATAATTCATGTTGGTCATTATTATGAATTGACTGGATAGTATCTGTTTTCTACTGTAAATTGTATATGACTTATCGTTGTTCGGCACGAAATTTATAATAACGCCAGTCTATGTCCAACTGAATCAGCGTAAAGACTATCTAGCATTTTCCATTTATATATGTGCAAAAACCTAAGCTACATTCATAGCTAATACATTGTTTGGGTAGTCTTCTGTATTATATTATTTCTTCTTCTCTATGACTCTTTTTCCTACATCTTTTCAGCTTTGTGGGAAAGAATTCTTTAATGAACAAGCAATCATGACAATGTTTATTATCAAAAAATCAATCAGATTTAGTGAAAGGATCATAAATCGTCACCTTTGTTATACCGGAAGAAACAAGAGTCTAGCGAGAGCATAAGCAATCTAATAATGTATTCTTTGCAGGCAGTCATAATGCCAGCTCTCTGCTTCTTAAAGATTGCAAGGAACAAAGCTACCCATTTGCAGGTAGGTATGGAGTTATTTTGGTTTGAGCCTTCACGAGAGTTCCCCCCTATGGAGGAAAACTTTGGGACCTTTTCAAAGTAGACATGTTATCACATTAATATTTTTGTCATGCTAAGATGCTTTCAGAGTGAATGATCTGTAGATTAAAGGGATTCATTAACTTAATGTTTGGTCCTCTTTAATCGGTTTTCGCTGAAATGAACCTACATCGACCCCTAGTTTTGAGTTTCAGTTTCAATAGTAGTAGACATGTTATCACATTAATATTTTTGTCATGCTAAGATGCTTTCAGAGTGAATGATCGGTAGATTAAAGGGATTCATTAACTTAATGTTTGGTCCTCTTTAATCGGTTTTCGCTGAAACGAACCTACATCGACCCCTAGTTTTGAGTTTCAGTTTCAATAGTTTCAATTAGTTTTGGTTAAAACCGATTGGTTTTGGTCCACTTTTTTAGGTGGTTTTGACTGGATGCTTTGCTAATGTCCTTTTTTGATGTTTATCATTAAAATAGGGTTATTTATTTATTTCTTTAGGCATATAGACTATCAAGTGTCAACTTTTGGTAGTTTTCATCTTTTTCTTGATTTTAACGAGGATACAGATAATAACTGTAACCCTGAACATGGGCATTACCCTTGAAAAGGACCTTATTATTAATAAAAGGACCAATACAAACAACTAGACAGGAGACACCACCATTCATATTAATGACTTTTTTTTAAAATAAAATAAGTATTTTATTTATAATTACTTAAATTAAATAGTCAATTAACCTTAAAAATGTGAGGGAAAATCCAAATTCAATAAATTTATGAATTATACTAAAAAAATGATGATGAAGAAATTTCAATGCACTCGGCATTGAAAAACTTTTGCATTGCTAAATATAATAATTTTTTAACAATTGAAGCTCAAGAAGTAATTGCTCTATAATATATGGCAATACAAGATACCCATATACCCATGTAGTTTTAATCATATGCAACTCAAAACTATTGAAACCACACAAATAATGAATTTACATATCATAAATTGCTATGCTATATTTTTCTTGACTTCTTTTTCTACTTTTTTCAACATTTTTGAGATTTTTCTGATTTTGATGACTGGAACTCCAAATGCTGGAGCTAGTTCTGCCAAAACCACCGAAACTTCCGAATTGAATTCAAAACCAAGTTTTCAAACCTTGTCAGTTATAAGATTGTTTGGAGCATAGGTGGAGAAAAATGTATGCTGTGATAATGCTTCTATTCATCTTTCTGCATGCTCATGAATTTCAGGTCATTGTGAGCATTGCAATTGTTGCATTGGGCATTGTCAGTGCAGCCATAGGAACGTATTCTTCAATAACACAGATCACAAGTAGCTATTGAGGTGAAAGCTTTCAGAAGCAGCTACTGCAGTAGATACTTCAGCCGTTTCAATTAAATTTGGGTTGAATAACTGTCTGCTTGATGTCTTGGCAAGGGCATCATAAAATATATGGCACTGTTGGCCTTTTTATTATGTAAAAGGATGAGAGATGAAATAGATAATGCTAAACTATAGAGTTTGTGACATAAATAATTAGAAGTTGGTTTCTGAAATTCACATATTGTGTAGCTTTCTTTTTTTTTTCCTTTTCTCTGCTTTCTTGATGTTGCTAGTGTCTTAAATTTCTTTTTTTAAAAAATGTTATGAGTTGATTGCTCTTATCAGCAGAGGAAGATCTTTGGAAATTTTAAACATTTTTGTACTTGGGTTTCATTTATGAATTTACACCATAAAAGGGGTTTTAGAGAAACAAGTAGTCATATGTTGCAATTTTATTATTTGTAAAATCCTGAGATGGAGGGAGCTCTGACGTGAAAACATAGCATATATTATTTGAAGCGATCATAATCTGATCTTTTTATGCCTAATCAGTCTAGTTGGTGCTTCGTTTTTGAATTAGTTTGTGTCATTCGGTGGGCCGTGATTGTTGTTCTTGTTCAACGACTAGGAGTTTTTACCCAAGATTAGTAATGTGTTGATGCGCTCATTTTCATTCTGTAACAATTTTTTTCATGCAAGCCTAATTTTACATATGGAAGGTGACGTCGTTGGAGTCATTCCTTTGAAGAGAGAGTTGAAATAAAATATTTTATATTCTAGCATTATTTTGTGGATGACGTTTGAGTTTGCAACCAATAATTGGAAGGAGGAGGAACTTTTTATGAATGGAAAAGCCAACCTCTGAAAGATTCATAGCCTTTGTCAATAACTAATGGCTTTCCTTCTAGTTTCCCTTGTTTGTCATTAATTGACCAATGTCCATGGAAAACATGGATACATTCAATGAGCATGTGAATCTCACAACTCTTCTGATTAATTGTTGAAGATTTGTCCTTCCTCATTCCCTTATGATAGGTCAGGTTAATCGCCCTGACTTGATTTGGTACTCCTTAAGCTTGCTTTTTTATTTGCAATCCACTTTGTTTGATCCCAGGTTGCTGATCTACAAGCTTGCATTTTTATTTGCAATCCTCTTGACCTGCGTTGGAACTTCTGGAGCTTGATTTTTTTCATTTGCAGTCTACTTTGTTTGATCCCAGATTGCTGTCCTCGAGCTCTAGGAGGTCCATAATCTTGCAGTTCTGGGTAAATCCAAGAATTCTAAGGTACATTGTATGAGGGCAAGTATTGGTGCAATAGTAAGGCTCCATTGTGACCGGGGTTCAAGGGTTTGACATATGAAAACAGCTTCTTCGCAAGCTAGGTTGATGTTTGATATATTTGACGCTCTCTAGGCCTCGCAACAGCAGGAGCTTCATGAATTAGGAGGTTCATTTATGCACACACTTGTCATGTGGATTGATAGGTCTCTAAGAGGAAGAAAAAAAAAAGCAGAGATTATTGCTGCACATCAGATTTAGACACTGGAAATCATCATCTTTTGGATAATGTTTTTTTTTTCCCCTTTATTTTGAGAGTAAGAAGGAATTGGCTAAGGCAGAAGAGGTGGGGAGAGGTAGCAAGTACTGTGGCAGCCTTTGACCTTGCAACAGTGACATTACTGTAATATTTGTTATTATTGTTTCTATTGTTATTATCTGAAAAATTTTGCAAGAAAAATCCATTGATTTTTCCTAGATATGGTGACTTTGGACTTTATGTGACTATTGCATGTAAGCCTCTTCAACCAATACAAGAACATTGCTACATGTGCAAACAATATGTGTGCATCCATTCTCAACTCGCATGCTTTGAAAATATATGCATTCATTTAGGAATAGGCGTATAATGATTTTGAATGATTTGTTTTTGTCAAAAATAAAACGTGTCTCCTTTTTATGCAAAAACGAATAGAGAGATCTGTTTTGTAACTCGACAAAATCCTCGTTCTATGGTCCAAAAAATGTAGGATTGATGGGCTGGTTCATCCCAGTGCCTGTCCATAATCCCTTTTGCTCTCTTTAGCTCCCACCGAGGTACAACACCCGCGGCAGCAACCATCTTAAACATGATCCATGCTTGAATATGATGTGCACATGAAACACTGAATATAAAAGGAAGATTCTAATGGGACGGCCATCATATTATTCCAATACTGAACACTAGGTTAAGAAATAAAACACAAAAACAGAGGCAAGAGGAAGTGGGAGAGGCTGTTGATCCCGATATCACATGATCTTCAGATATGAGAAATCACTGTTAAATTTCTTCTGACCTCTTGGAAATCTGGAGATTATTGGATGTATGGCTTCTTCTTTTTTCTATATATAGCAGCACCTTTTCAATTGAATGTGAAGTACTACGTTACCAGCTATCCGTGCAGGCCTAACATTTCCATTCGCTGTACACAGGATATCTATCGTACGCATAGAGTATCTGGATATTAAAGGTATGTGACTACACAAATATGTTAACCATGCAATGGGGCAGCCTTTACATTTCCGACCCAGCACAGGATATCATGCGAACAGCGTACCTGGATACTGGAACTCTAGCTCCTCCCCTCAAAATAATTAGAGTTCGCCAAAAATAGTTGGGATCAGAAAGAGCATCCTAGGTTAATGGGGGTGCAAATACACTGAGCCTATCAATAAGTCTCCACCGTACGATTGATTGGTGCTCTCCTTCCATCCCTCAAATCCGTGGACCGTGGACATGGTGGGGAAGAGGGCCACATAGTACCTCATCTAGCCATATAAGGCGTTGGCCGTAGGACAATGGCACCATTCGTCCTCTCTACTTTTGAAGAATTTGTTGTTTGCACTGCATTCATCCCATGGCCGTGCACACGGCTGCTGATTTTTAGAAATTATTGTCCACATTGTATCAATCATATGGCCGTGCATGCAATGACCACTGATTTCTATGGATCTCATTCACGGAGCAGAAATCTCGAGGAATCATTATAGAAATCAGCTGTCATAATTGGCTGCATGCACAATCATGCCGATATACACAGTACACATAATAATTTCTTCAGTGAGCTCCATTTATCAAACATGTATCTCGATATACCATTATATGAACCAATGGCCGTGATGGGCTCGACCACGTTGGCGCACAGAGGGTAGGCGGTAATTAGAACTGGCTCAACCCATAGGCAATTGAAGCGGTCACCTTAGGCCCCAGCCCCTACATGCATTTATTAGAGTAAGTTCTAAGGCAAACGTTTAAATACATTGAGGCCCCAAATGCATTTATGTTAGGACGTATTTTTTATCTAAAGAAATTTATTATCTCTTTCCTTATTTATGTATTGAGGCCTCCAAATGTATTTATGTTGGGGCTTTTGAGTTCGCCTTAGGTCTCCAAATGCATTGAGCCACTCCTGGCTGCAATTTTCCTTTTCTTTATTTTTCCCCCCTCAAACCTAATGGATTCTCAAGTCTCTCCTTTGGAGAGAAAGGAGGGCGTACCGCGGGATTCTCCAAGAAGATCACGACAAGGGGCAGCCCATGGTACAGCGTCACGCCTGTGGGCCGGATCCCTAGCTCGTCTCTGACTGAGCTACATTTCTCGGTCTTTTAGATGATTTGTAATTGCTTTGGCCTTTCCAATTCTCTTTTTTTTTCATCTATTTCTTTCGGCAAGAGATATAAAGATATATAACTTATACCGGGAGATCCAACCATGTAAAAACTGGTCCTAGAGGCATTTTGCTTCTTAGTACAGGGGATGATTACCAAATCTTTCCCCCTGCATTCGTTATCCTATCTATGTAGGGAGATTATGATCTACCAAAGCTTAGAGAAGCTGTAGATCAGGTACTCAAACCTGATTTCTTCTCCTTGACCTAGTGTTGGATTCCTTGCATTATTGTATATATAATTTATGAGCATCCCTCCAAGTAAAGAAGGACGTTTAAAACGCCGCACCATATGACCATATTAAAAAAAATCTCTCTTATGACAATGTGCATTTGCCCATAATTTTGTAGCAATTCTGGATCGGCAAATATGTTTTTAAACATATGCTATGCTTCTTCTTTTCTCAGATTAGGCCTATGGGTTTTTTGGAGAAGCAATTACTTGGAAATGACTTTCATTCATAGGCCTCCTAACTACATGAATACATGCGTATCTACTAGGAATAGGGTTTGCCCAGTCAAATGTCCATGGGTTGGTTTGAACCTTTGAGGAAGTCTGGAGTCCCCAATGGTAGGGTGGGACATAGAAAGATATGAAATTTGATATTTTCTTCCTCCAAAAGAAGAAAGGCCTTTGACTGTGACCGGCGCCCCTAAAATTGGGCATTCCTCCCGCCACTATAGAATTTGACGAGGGTCAGATACATGCATCCGTAACCCTATGTATGGAGGGGCTATTTTTGTGTTTCGAACTTATGATACATAGAACATATGGAGCAATCTTAATGTTGTGCTAAGGCTTGCCCTTTGACCAGAGTGGTGCTTGACTATCTCCTATTTTGAGTCAGCTATACAAAATCGGTTTTTCATTTTTTACACCCCATAAAGTTTGTTCACATATGAAATATGGAAAAGAACCATTCACCAACTTTTTCTGTCTGCATGTTTTTAGTCAATCTTTTTCTCTTATCATCTCATGATTCACTTTCTACCTTGTCCCATTGCGCGATCCTTTAATCTAATGTTTCATCAAATCATAACTCATGATAGGAATAGCTGAAAGGAAAGAATATGATTGAATTTTAGAAGTATTTAAGAACATAATATCAACTTCCTAAAGGGTAGATCAAGTGGTATGTTGATGCTCGATGTTGCTTGAAGCTAATCTTTTCTTGAATTTTGCATGCATACTGCTGAATTTGGATTCACATAACTTTTGCAAGTCCCACCCAAAGTCTTGGTATAGATTAGGGACCATGTCCAACAATTGTTATTAATGTTCTTTGACATGTTACAAGATCTTGTTGTTTCCATAATAGATTGAATCATGTTCCAGATAATCACAATCTCTTGCATGCATGTGTGCATGTAAACATTATGCATGTGTGCATGTAAACATTATGCACGTGTGTCTATCTATCTATCTATCTAGAGAGGATGACCAGATATTCCTAAGGAATAACTAAGAGAATTTTTTGTCCGAGAGAAATAACTAACATTTAATGATGGTGAAACATTTTAAACAATGGCTCACATCATCTATCAGGATACACATCATCCATAAGTGCCCCCCCCCCCCCCCCCCCCCCCCCCCCCCCCAAAAAAAAAAAAAAAAAAAAAAGATTTCAAGTATATCATTTCGTAGTAAATTTGATGTTTTCTTAACTTCTGTAGCATATTTTTGTTAGAAAATATACAAACCAAAAGGGTGACCATAACTTCTTAAACTAGTCTTGTTCTGTTCAAATCGTTTAAGAGCATTTGATAGATGAAATATCTCATATATCTCGTATAACTTTTCCAAGCTCTAAACCTCAGTGGAGGGGCAATTGCTGTTCCATTAGTTTAAGATATGGTCTAACGTAGTGTTCCTATAAGCTTTCTACGTCAGCCGAAAAATCTTCTTCTGTGCAAGTGGGGGGTTTCTTTTGCCGGCGAGTTTTAAGGAATCCCAAGACACAAAAGCCACATGGAAGGGGGTTGCCTTTGCGTGAAAAAGCAAGCCTTTTGGGGTGCATTCCACTTTGCAATTGTCCGTGTCCAAGACCACTTTTCATACGAGTTTTAATGAATTAATGCAGCTCCTTTATTCCCAAAAGGAACGAATGGTTTTCTCGTTGCTTGATTGGCGTTTCGAAGTGCCAAACTAATTATGTTTCTTAAAGCAAATCTACTTTCTCAATTCCAGCCACTCTGTGGGTGCAAGAGGATATCAAAACCTATTCAAGCCCCCTTCAGCCCTTCTCACAATAGATTGTGCATGTTGCTTAAAGCTTGGCCTTGATTTGTGCATGATGATTATAGGGTTTGTGGTGGTGGAGGTGGTTACTTATAATAGTGAAAAGCCTTGAGGGACCCTCATGTCTAATGATATCCAATCAACTAGGCATGTTGCACCTCAAGTCAAGCCCATGCATATAATTTGTTCCATTGCTTTGCTTTCCTGCTTTCTCAACAATCTCATAATCCTTGTTGAGAATTCCTCCAATTGTGTCCACCAGGCATTGGTCCTGCTCATTCAATCATCAGCTACCATGAGGATGGCAAAGAGAGATAGGACAAGAAGGTTAAGGGGATAAATGATGGTTAGAGAAGTGTGGTCCTTCAAGGATCACTAAAGGTGGTGGGAGTTGGAATGGTGAGGTCAGTCATGGCTTTTGGGATGGGAAAGGAATCACTAAAATATGATGGTTTGGATATGGTTTGGTAGAGGAGGACAAGGGAAAGAGAATTCTCAAGGGAAGTTCCCATCCCCCCCCTTCAAAGCAACGACTGCAACTACTACTTTTGTAAAGGGAGGCCTACATGAGCTTTTTCTCTATGGCTCTAGTTGTGGATGCCTTCTTATCTTTTGAATTCAAGAACTTATAGTGGGAGTACGCTGCGTCTATTCTTAATCATGATCTCTATACGATTTTTGAGCGTTTGGCATTCTTGTTCATAGAATTTTACAATCATTCTTAGTTAAAACTAGTCCCTTTGTATCTCAAGCTATTAGCCGCATAGTATCTGATTAGCCCTAGAATAATCATGCTCTTCACTATATCTTTTTTATTCCAGATGATGTTGCCCAGAAAAATATTTTAAGTAGTCATAGTTCAGCCAATAATCAGAGCTCTCTCAGTGCCAACAGATATATTTCCTTCGGCTTGCTGGCCATGTCCACTGAAAGCAAAGTTGATTAACTAAAAATCATAACTTTGACGGCCCTACTAACTAATAGAAGTGCCAGTCGACATTAGTAACCTAGTATAGATGGCATGATGCTTTTGATTACTATATATTTATCAATTATAAACACCATGACTTTGTAAAAAGATGTAGGTATAGCTGGTTAGTACGTATCAGCACTTTTTTTAAGGAATCAATAGGCACAATGTGCCTAAGGAATTTTTTTGAGGGCCTATTTGGTTACCTACGACTTGGTGTAAGTGAACCCCAGCTGAAGGAGTTAGCCAAAATCATGCTTTTGGTGTAGTTGTTGTGGGGCCCATGTAAGTGGTAATAGATTTATGGTTGAGTTATAAGGTTTGCTTCCACCTCTTGAGCTTTAGTTCATCTCTCCTCTCCTCCCCACCTTTCCTCTCACCTTCTCATTCCTTTCTCAAACCCATCCATCATTTCTTCTCAGTCAATGTTTGCTCCTGCTCCTTTGCCTTTGCATACCTATTTAGTTTTATGATATCTTGCTCCTTTGTTTCAAGGCTAAGACCCTAAACCCTACCCTAAAAGCTGGGTTCTAAACCCTAATGATGCCCTCATCTCACGCACCAAGGCCTTGTTCCTTTAATTTGGAGCTTTCAAGGTATTCGACTTCAAGGTCACCTCTGATCTACTCTATATCTACCTCTATTACTGTACTTTAACCCCAGCACTACTATTAAGAATCATTGCTAATTTTGTTCTACAAAAATTTTTATCCTTTAGTAATGATAAGTCATATCCTTATTCTCTAATAGTGATAAGTCACATCCTTATCATTTAGTAGTGATAAGTCTTATCTTTTAGTAGGTGTTGAATTTGAGTAGGAATTAAATATTCTCTTCTATTTAAGGGGACTGTTGGTGTCTCATTTGCTATGGCTTGAGAAAAGGAGAGTGGCGTGAGAAAAGAGAGATAAAAAGAGAGTGAGAGTTGTCCTTCTTGGTGAGAAGTGAGCGAGAACTTTTTTGTGTGGCTCATTTTTTTAATAAAGTATTTTTTCTCTCTCCTAATTATTTTTCTTCTAGCATATCTTTTCTGCTATTTATTTGGTATTTATTCTAGATCTTAGATCGGCACGGTCAATCTACTTCGCATAATATGACGTTCTATATGGTATCAGAGTCATAGGCTTTGAGATTGGTTATTCGTATGTTTGTAGCTCGGCATAGTTGAAGAGCTTCTAGTAATTCGCTATGCAGCGGTGCAAGCATGTGAACTCCTATTTAGTGATTTCAGAGATATATCATTATGGCTGAAGCTACTATCATCTCTAGCAATTGGATAAAAAAGTTGAACAATACCTATTATCCAATTTGGAAGGCTATTGTCAAGTCTCATTTGATAGAATAAGATTTATGGGATATCTTGGATAAGTCAAAGATTATGCCAACAGATATTCTCAACAATGAGGTTGCAAGAAGAAAGTAGAATCTAAAATCAAAAAAGGTGTTATAGATTATTCAAGTTTCAGTTGATACAAAAAATTATCTCCATATTTAAGATATACAAAAGCCAAAGAAAGTGTGGGATATTCTTGCAGCCTTCCATTTAAATTCAAGCAAGGTGAGACATCTTTAAAAAAAGATTACCTGAAGAGTGAATTTTGGTTCCAGGCTTTCCTAGAAATTCAGAAGAAGATCATAATTGGTTTAAAGATGAAGATTTGAATCAGAGAGAGCTTGATCAATTAGAGTCTGGTTCAAGTTCGGAAGACTCAAAGTATGACAAAATTGATCAGCACAAAAATCAACCAGATCAAGAAGAAAATATGGAATAGAAAGAGCTTGATCAGGTAGATATTATATCAAGTTTAAAAAGAGGTTATGAATGAAGAACCAGTTGTTTCTGAAATTGCTTAGAAAGAGTCAAAGGATACTACAGCTTATCCATCTATAGATATCTGTACTAAGAAATCAAATAATGCAAAAGAGTCTTGTGTCGAAGCTATCCAAGATATGTGCATTTTTTATAGAGATTTGGTTAGCCATGAGGTTGAAAAGCTAACTAATTTTGAATAGTTTTAATAATAAAGCAGGAAGAAGATATGCTTGATGGAGATGATTCATGTTATACCTCGACAAGTTTTTAGTATACCAATTGATTTTGAAGCTGCTCCAAAGTTCGAGCTATTAGAGGACTATGCATAGATTTGATTTTATATGTAGGAGTAATTTATACGTAGATACTTGAAACTGCTCAAGAGGAGGTAATGGTAGATGCTTACATTGCTTGCAAATAGTAATTTGATGTTCGTTGGCATAAGCTAGACGTTCTATAAAATCTCGATATAGTGATCATGGAGTTTATGCCCCTGAGACATGTTGAAAGACACCATTGATTTCAACATATGCATCGAAAAAGACAAACCGGCCAAGGAGTTTTACTATTCAATTATTGGTTTGACAAGTTATTACATATTATTATTACTGCAGCAATATTGGCAATGACTGCTGTGGCATTTCACAACATTGATAAGTTCAACATTGTCAGTATGGACTTTGCAATGAGGGGGACGACATTGATAAGTTCAATGTTGTCAATATGGACTTCCTAATAAGGAGAAGTATTGAGAATCATTGCTAGTTTTATTCTACTAGATTTCTTATTCTTTAGTAGTGATAAGTCTTATCATTATTCTTTAGTAGTAATAAATCTTATCCTTATCCTTATCCTTTAGTAGTGACAGGTCTTATCCTTATCATTTAGTAGTGATAAGTCTTATCTTTTAGTGGGTATTGAATTTGAGTATGAATCAAATATTCCACTCTATTTAAAAGGACCTTTGGTGTCACCTTTGGTTTGGCTTCAGAAAAGAAGAGTGGCTTGAGAAAAGGAGAGGGATGTGAGAAAAGAGAGAAAATGAGAGAATGAGAGTTGTTCTTCTTGGTGAGGAGTGAGAGAGAGCTTTTTCGTGTGGCTGATTCTTTTCTATTATTTGTTTGGTTTTCGTGCTAGATTTTGGGCCGGCACGGTCGATCTATTCTACATAGCGTGCCATTCTACAACTACTAGCTAATATATTTGTGTACCCTAACCCTAACTTCATGAACTAAGCCACATGACTCTAATAGATTTCTGTATCTCAACTACTTAATCCTTGGCTGATCAATGTATATTCAGTTAATATTACAATGACTAGTCAATCAGCTAAATGGTTAATAATTTAATAAAAACAAGAAAATTAGATAAATGGTAGAATGCAAGGAGATTGGGCTAGGGAATAATAATAAAATCTCTCTCTCTCTCTCTCTCAAGGCTCTGTAATTATAAGTATTATGAGATTTCTATTGATCATGTATCATAAATATTATCATTTTTTTAATTATCACTATGTATTCTTGACACTATATTCACACTTGAGGAGAAAAGATAGAACAGATGTAAATGCTGGTATTTTTCTTAACATAATGTTATGCTATTTATTGTAACAATTGGTGCCATTTGTAACATTTTGATTACTTACCAGCTCTATTAACTTTTATATTATTTTTATTTTTTATTTTTAGTGAAACCACTCTACTAATTCTAAACAAGTAAAGTGAGGAGATGAATAGATTGTTGTGATCTCCTATTTTTATGTTTTCACTTTTCCTATTTCTCTTTGTTTAATGGTAAAAAGCAAGTAGGATGTATTTAGACAGAAGTTTCTCTCAAAGCCATAAGAGATAAAGAGATGAAGAGTTAATAACAACAAACATGGTGGGGTACAATTCTATCCCTTAGGGTTTTATCATCATGGTGGCAAGTCATGCTTGTAAATAATGTTATGCTATTTATCGCAACAATTGGTGTCATTTGTAACATTTTGATTACTTACCAGCTCTATTAACTTTTATCTTATTTATATTTTTTTTTTTATTAGCGAAACCTCTCTACTAATTCTAAACAAGTGAGGAGATGCATAGATCGTTGTGATCTCTTATATCAAATATTTTTTTTAATCAAATATGGAAGTTAATAAATAGACTCTTATTTTTATGTTTGCACTTTTCCTATTTCTCTTTGTTTAATAGTATAGTAAAAAGCAAGTAGGATGTATTTAGACAGAAGTTTCTCTCAAAGCCTTAAGAGATAAAGAAATGAAGAGTTAATAACAACAAAGATGGTGAGGTGCATGTAATTCCATTAGGGTTTTGTCATCGTGCTGGCAAGTCATGCTTGTAAGTACATGGAATCATTACTTTAAATGTAGAAGAATTATTTTTACTTTTTTCCATTCCTCTTTTTGGACATTTTGTTCAATTTGTACGACGAGCAAGGCAACTCCAAAAAAGTGTATCATGAACCAATATTATATTAGCATGTCAGAAATGTAGAAATTTTAAAAAAAAATGGTTTTATGTTCTATGCATGCTAGCTAAAGTTTCTTTTAATTAAAAAAAGAATCCCACTTCTAAGTTCTAAAAATGCTATATTCCAATATCTTAGTGTTTATAGTATAAAGACAATAACTTCTTGTAGGCTAATTACCAATTGTATACAGTCCAAAGATGCTATGAAGAAATGGTGACTCCCAATATAGTGACCCAAGACTGGTTCCAATTGGTGATAATAGACAGACCATATCACAATATAAAAATGGTCCAAGTCAGGAATATAATTCACACAAAATACTTTGTGTGTCGAGAAGAAACTTTCTCTCCTTTACCATGTAGGCTATGTATCGGTAATATACTCCAATGGAATTTATAGGATCAAATTATCATTTGTGGCTAATATTTTGTTGGATTTTGCAAACAGGCAATAGCCCAGTGTCCAATGTTTCTCCCATTGAGAAGAGGTTTTGCATTCAAATTCTGGACGATGCTTTTCTAAAATATTTCTCATGGATAATTCTTTCATTGTTTCCTTGAAATAATTCATGTTGCTATTTGCCAATGAATTTTATCTTACATTAATAATTTGCAGGTAAACAAGCCGAATTAATCTTTCATTAAAAGAAAATAAAGCTAATCAAACAACACTTGATATTGGGAATGAAGCTAAATTGATTATTCTATGAGAAATATTAGGGAGCATTAATAGATAGCTCTAAAGTGCTCAGTCTCTATATAAGCTTACGAAAGCAACTACTTTTTATTTTCTTAAAAATTAGCAAAAACATATATCCTTTTTTATCTAATAATATTAATAAGTACGACTCATATTTTTGAGGTGTTAGAACTTCAATAAAAAAAATAAAGAAAAGGAGAAAGAAGGTGATTAGCACAAAAAAAACATGTTCCCTGTTGTATGGCAAGCCACTTTGCCACTTATTGTCTTAGCCTACTTGATGAGGAAAAACCCATGCAAGTCCACTGTACCTTGACAAATTATATTCCTCCATAAATGTGAAAATTAACATAGAATGGGAAATATTGATAGACGGACTTTATAGGACTCTCTTATTCAAACCAATAAGCTTTGCAATAGTTATTCATTTCCATCAATAATTCAACAAAATATCTTCTTTTTATATTTTTGCAAATAAATATCAAAGTTTAATTTATGGCATTTGTAATGATGCTATGTATATATGGACTCGCACATATGCAGTTATAAGTGACCTGGTCACTCTTAGTGTTATGTGATGCTGCAAACTATTCTTGAGGAACTAAATCGAGTAATTATGTTGAAGAGTTGGTATTGGCATATTCTGCTTTAGCATTCTCAAAGTATCATAAAACAATTTAACTTTTAAAAATTTTAGAAAAATATCACATATCTTTTATTCAGTATTTCTCATAAATGTTATTTAGTACTTTTGAGGGATTAACAAGAAAAAAAGGAAACATACCCTATACCACTCATCCTACGGTCTCTAGGTAGTCATATATAAGACTACACATGATTACCTCACTACAAAAAAAGCGATTTTTTTGGGCATTTTTTACATCCTTTACCGATGCTTATAAGCGTCGGCAAAGATCCGCCCGACCCTATATAAAGCGTTGCCGAAGCGTCGGCGATTTCTAAGTGGAAAATTTTTTTTCCAATACTTTTAAAAAACGTTGTAAAAGGTCGGTTTTTAGCGACGCTTTCTAGCAACGCTTAAAAGCATCACTAAAAGCCTCAAAGCCGACGCTTATAAGTGACGGCTTTAGCCTTAAACTTTTTTTAAAAAAATTATTTTCTATGATTTAGGGCAAGAGGGAAGAGGGAAGAGGGACATCCACATCTACATTAGCGGAATATAAAATTTCTATTGTTCAACAACCCATCAATCATTTGATCGATGATGCATCCACGAGCTTCAGATTTTATATCTTGATGCATACCCACCCATGATCAAAACTCAAGAACTAGAAGGAAAAATTAAAGAATCAGAACATACTTGGTAATGAACCGGGAGAAGGGATGGAAGCCACGAAACTCAACCTCTCCTTGTGGGTAACCTTTGGCCGGCTCAGCCTCCACTTTCTTGCCCTCCCAACGTCGTCTTCCGGAGGACCCAACTCCCTCTGCTCTCTCATGATCTCCTTCTGTAGCCGCCTCCAAGCCCTTCGATCGTTCCTCGGGGACGCAGTGGAAGCAGTAGCCCTGCTCTTTCCTTTCTTGCGATGGGCCACGGCCTGATCCAGTTTCTCCTCTGCCACGAGCCGCAGCCTGGGCCTCCGATGAGGGGAGGGTCAAAGGAGGAGGAGTTCTTGGAGGGAGATGGGGCTGCAAGGGTGGATGGAGAGGAGAGGAGGAGATGAAACTTACGAGATGGGCAGGGCCTTGAAACTCACGAACTCTGCCTCCATCTGCCTGCATCCATGGTCGCTCATCTCGTCGGACCATAGTCCGCCCGCCACCACCGTATCCTCAGCTCGGAGGGATAGAACACCTTTCCCGAAGGCACGGGGTTATCCTCGAAGCTCGAAGGGGGAGGGGGATCCGAAGCTCGGTGGGGGCTTTGGGGGGAAAGGGGTAGCCAAGTTGGATCGAAGAGGAAAGAGGGGGGATGGGGTGGGCTGGGATGATGGCGGCTGGGTGAAAGGGTTGGGCTTTGTTCTCCGCGTGCGAGAGAGAGAGAAAGGCAGGGGGATTAGGGAGGAAAAAGGCAGAGGATTGGCTTTATTCCCTTTTTTTTTTTTTCTCTATTATGCTTTAAAGTGTCGTCTAATTTGAATTTCATCCGTCATTATAAAAAAGCATCGACCAATTTTATCACCGCTTCGAAATTTGGTGGAAAAGAATCAGAAAAGTTCATTTTGATGTGGTGCCTCCACCTGGACTTGTGGAATCTTATCCCTTTCTAAATGCAAAACGACCTGTATTTTTTGGGGTTGAAGCCATCATTCTTTGCAATGGCAATAAATGCATTTCCATAAATAATTTAACAAAGCCGTATTTCAATTTAGATATTTTAAATGGATATCAAATTTTAATGTTATTTGGACTTCAAGATATGCAACTGCATGTGATCCTTCGTAGCATCTTGATGATGTGAACTACTCTACAGCATACCATATTGAGTAGGTGTGGCATTAACTTTTTTTATTCTTTGTAACAAGGTGTCCTACCAACTTGTTGGAGCATTTATCAGAGTATTACTGGACCTTTTTTTTTGAAAGAATTGAGACAATATCACTTATCTTTTATCTACTATGAAATATAACTTGGTATTTCCAAGGCATCATTCCGTTGCATTTGAAATTTTCTGCCACTTGCCCTGCTCCCTCTAGGTAGTGATTCATGCAAATCTAGGTGTCATCCCTTCTTGGGGCCACTTGCGGAATCCTATCTATCTATGCAATGCAAATGGTAGATATTGGTCGGGGAACTTTACAGGAGTTGTCATATTCGAATCCACCCGTACTCTTTGCTAATAGCAAAACAACTAATCAAGCGGTTCCATCCAAAATCCAAATTAAAAGATCAAATGTATACTCAACAATACCATTTGAGCTTCAAGACATGCAATCTTCTATGGTGCCAGAAGGGTCAAATCAACTAGCCTAATTATGAGTCCAGCAACCATTTTCTCCTAGTTACCTTGCTCATAGGAAATGTCATCATCCATCCTAATTAATAGCTATTACAGCAGCTAATTAAGTTGTTAGGTCTGGTTAGTAGATGACTAGAAAAGTGGAACTTTTCGCAGGGACAGAGTAAATAGGCCGAGGAAGAAGGGAAAGTGGTAATGAAGAAGGTGAGGGGTTTGTAGTAAAGAATAAAAGAGCCGGTTGAACTCGCTGCTGCCTTTACACACCACCCAACGACTCGAGAGACGCGTAGGAGGGAGGAAAGAGAGCAAAAAGCGGGCGGGCGTGCGCGTTATGGTGCTGTGGGACTGCGAATAATGATGCTGATGATTTCTTTCCCCTAGCTTTGTCTTTGGCCAACTTTAGTGAAAACTTGAAAGTACGAAAAAAATGTAACACATACAAATATATATATATATATATATATATATATTAGATTTGAAATATAAAAAAAGGTACAGAGAAATGAGGCAGTAAAGTTAAACAATTTGTTGGACAAGAAAAGTTAATATAACAATAATATAGTATTGAAAACTAGTAAAGTAATGATAAAAGCTAACCCCAGGAGAAGGCATCAGGAAAGAAAGGCAGATTGGAAGTGGGAAAAGGGCGATGTGGTGACGTTTTTTCAGGCAGCAAAAAGCAGATATTCGTAGTCAATTGTGGGTCAGCTTTGAGTGACTGATTGATAAGGTTGGGAGAGACTAACATTTTGGAAAAAAAGGCTCATTAATTTAATAAATAAGCGAAATTGAGAATTTATCTCTCAGATTAGATTTTTTTGAAAGTACGGTCTAAGAAAACAAGAGCAGTTAGCTAGAACTTGCTTTAAATAAGGTGTTCATAGAAAATATAAAAACTTATTTTTTAAAATATTAGAAGGTTTTAAATAAAACTCTTGGCAGGGTAAACCGAGGCGGAGAAATGGGAGAACGCCTTGCTATCTCATAAATAGCCAAGCAGATATTCTTGCATCTCTCTTTCCACAGCCTAATTCCTTCCTCCCTCTCCTTTTCTCACCAGCTCACGATCAAACCATCCCAACCCCACTCCCCTCTCTCTGCCCACAAATCCCCACCGAAACTCTCCAAAACGAAGGTGGAAAAAAAAAAAAATCAAAAGAAAAAACGCGTTTCTTGTTCTTCTTCCTGTGGACGCCCACTCTCCTACCCTCCTCTCTATTTCCTCCTCTTCGAATAACGGAAACAAAGAAAAGAAAACCCCCAGCAAAATGAATGAATGAATCCTTCCATATCTTTCACCAGCTTTCTTTCTCTACAGCCTTAAAATCTAATATATATATATATTTATATATATATATATATATATATATATATATATGTATTTAGTTTTCCTTCTTTGAAGAAGTAGAGAGAGAGAAGTAGAAAGAAAGATGAGGGCGGGGCTGGCGACGATCCAGCAGACGCTGACGACGGAGGCGGCGGCGGTGCTCAACCGGGCCATCGCGGAGGCGTCCCGGCGGAGGCACGGCCAGACGACGCCGCTGCATGTCGCCGCCACCCTCCTGGCTGCCCCCTCTGGGCTCCTCCGCCAGGCCTGCGCCCGCTCCCACCCGCTCTCCTCCCACCCGCTACAGTGCCGCGCCCTCGAGCTCTGCTTCTCCGTCGCCCTCGACCGCCTCCCAGCCTCCTCTGGCGCCGATCCCGTCCCGGACCCGCCGCTCTCCAATGCCCTCATGGCCGCCCTCAAGCGCGCCCAGGCCCACCAGCGCCGCGGGTGCCCCGAGCAGCAGCAGCCTCCCCTCCTCGCCGTCAAGGTCGAGCTTGAGCAGCTCGTCGTCTCCATCCTCGACGATCCCTCCGTCAGCCGCGTCATGCGCGAGGCCAGCTTCTCCAGCCCCGCCGTCAAGGCTGCCATCGAGCAGTCCCTCGCCTCCCTGTCCCCCGTCGCCAATTTCCCTTCCTCCGCCGCTACCCCGGCCGGCCTTGGATTGAGTCCCGGCCCCCGCCCCCCCTCCCGGAACCTCTATGTCAGCCCCCGCCTCCAGCAGCAGCAGCAGCAGCCACAGAGGAGGGGGGAGGTGAAGAAGGTGCTGGAGATACTGACAAGAACCAACAAGCACAATCCGGTCCTCGTTGGGGACTCCGACCCGGATGCCGCGAAGAGAGAGGTTCTGCTGATGATCGAAAGGCGGGAACTCGGCAGCCATGCCCTGCCGGCTCTTCAGCTGGCCCACGTCGTCACCTTGGAGAGGGAATTCTCCTCCTCGGATCGGTCCCTGATCCCCTCCAAGATCAGGGAATTGGGCGGCTTGGTCGAATCCCGGATCCAGGCTTCCGCCATTAATGGCGGGGGAGGTGTGATTCTTGATCTGGGGGACCTGAAATGGCTGGTGGAGGGCCCCGGTGGGTACGGGGAGTCAGTCAGCTCAGGCCCAATTCAGCTGCAGCAGCGGCAGGTCGTCTCGGAGATAGGCCGGGAGGTGGTGGCGGAGATGGGGAGGCTTCTGCAGAGGTTTGGAGAGGGTAGCAGTAATGGCGGACGGTTGTGGGTTGTCGGGACGGCGACTTGCGCAACATACCTGAGGTGCCAGGTCTACTTCCCCTCCATGGAGGTTGAATGGGACCTCCAGGCCGTGCCCGTCGCACCAAGATCGCCGCTTACCGGTTTGTTCCCGAGGTGTGAATCGCCTGCACTCGCTCCCTGTTTTGATCTTCTTCATTAGCCTTTAGTTCATGCATGGTTTTGGTTTTCATCTCTACTTTATTGCTGCTTGAAACGTAGCAGGATTTTTTGTCGAATGGATTCAGTTGCTAGCTGATGCTTTTTTGACTCAATCTAAAAGAAGGAACAAGAAATCCTATATAAGAGAAGGAAAAGGAAAATCAAAAACATATAGGGGCTTGCTTCATTGTCGGGACTTTTTGTTTTTTTGAAAAAAAAAAGAAGAAAGACGACCAGAATCAGTGCAGGTTCTTTCGAAATTTGCTCGTTGATATGAAGCTAATGGTATTAGGAAACAATTTACTGTTCATGGGTCAATTGTAGGATACAAATTTTCAGACTGCTTTGCTGCTCTGCTTCTCTTCCCCTGTTTTTTTGTTACTCATTTGATTCCAAGAGAAGCATGATGCTTACAAAGCTTAGCGGCACTGATCTATCGTTCAACTGTGACGTCTTAGATTTGGAGGCAATGGAATTCTAAGCAGCTCAGTCGAGTCTCTCTCGCCATTGAAGGGTTTCCAGCCCATGAGCCTGGAGCGCACCAATTCCTCCCACCAAATAAGCCTCTGCAAACTTTGCAGAGAGAATTACGAGCGTGAGCTCGCCAAGCTCGGAGCCAGTGAGGTCGAGAAGTCCTCAACTGAATCCAGACCAGAAAGCAGGCAGGCATTGCCTCATTGGTTGCAGCTTGGGACACCCAGCTGCACAAAGCCGACATCAGACCAGCCTCAGGTTTTCATGCATTGCCACACTCTAATCCATGTTTATGAATCGCATCTCCTAAAATATTTCTAAAGCTGCAGTTTTTTATCTACAGACCAGGGCGCAAGAGCTCAGGTGGAAGCAGAGGACAGAAGAATTGCTGAATAAATGGCGGATGACATGCGTCCGCCTCCACCGGAACTCCCACCCGCCGGCCGCCTCCTCCGAGAAGCCTTTGGCTCCCACTTTTCCATTGCTAAGCGCAAATACCCCTAGTGTTCGTCCCCAACAAACTTTCCAGACAGGATCAACGCTTTCTCCTCGAAGCATCGCCCCCGTTCAGATGAGCCGCGATCACGGCCTTCAGATAAACTCATCGTCGGAGCGCCCTATGAGCCCGCCCGGCAGCCCGGTGAAGACTGACCTAGTTCTCGGGCAGTCGAAGGCTCTCGGTAACTCATTGGAGAAAACTCATAGAGAGCGTGTCAAAGGCTTCCCAGGGTGCATGCAGGGTCCGATCCCCGACCAACCGAGAGATAAAACAGTAGGCAATTCCGAGACCGATTCTCTCAAGAGGCTCTTCAAGGGCCTAATGGAGAGTACTGAATGGCAGCCTGAGGCGGCCTCTTCAGTCGCCAGTACTGTGATGCAGTGCAGGTCTGGCAATGGAAAACGGCGTGGCCTTGGACCCAAGGCCGATACATGGCTACTGTTTCTCGGCCCTGACAAGGTTGGGAAGAGGAAGATGGCTTATGCCCTGTCCGAACTATTATATGGCACCGGACCGATCACCATTGGTCTCGGCAGCCCACGAACTGAAGGCGGTGATGGAGAATCCAACGCGAAACTCCGAGGTAAGACAGCGCCGGACCGGCTCGCTGAAGCCATCCAGCGGAATCCATTCGCCGTCTTTGTGCTCGAGGACATCGACTATGCTGATACACTGGCTCGGGGAACCATCCAGAGAGCAATTGAAAGAGGCCGGCTCCCGGACTCCTACGGCCGGGAGGTCAGTTTGGGTGGTGGGATCTTTCTCCTCACCTCCAATTGGTTGCCCGAAGAACTCAAGAGGTCGCAGGATTTCCTTCTCCGGTGCGAGGAGAAGGTATTGGACTCGGTAAATTCAGGACGGCAACTGGAGTTCTCCCCAGGGGAGAAGACCGGAAAGCGTCGAGCGGATTGGTCGCTGAAGGATGAGCGGAACACCAAAGCGAGGAAGGAGTCTGCTGGACTTGTCCTGTCGCTCGACTTGAACTTGGGCGTTGGCATTGATGATGATGCTTGTGAGGGCTCCCGGAACTCTAGCGACCTCACGGTGGAGCATGAGAACGAGGCAGAACGGCTGGCCGTCAGGTGTTCGACGCCATCAAATGCCACAGAGCTGATGGAATTGGTCGACAATGCCATCGTGTTCAAGCCTGTTGACTTCAGCCCAATGAGGAGGAGGATCTCAGAATCTATCACCAAAAAATTCAGGGAGATCATGGGCGATGGGCGATCCATGCAGGTCGATGAAGACGCGCTCGATCAGTTGGTCGGCGGAGTTTGGCTTGGCGGAGCCACCACCGCTGCATTCGAGGAGTGGGCGGAGAGGGTGTTGGTTCCCAGCATTCAACAATTGAAGAACAGTTCGAACGACGGAGCTACCGTGCGGTTATCGTCGGTGAAGACTGGTGCTCGAATGCAGAGGGGTAATGCTGCCGGAGATTTGCTACCGAGCTCAGTGATGGTCAATGTAGATGGGCTGTAGAGGGCATGATTGAGGCACAAAAGTTTGTCAGGGAGCGATTTGTAAATATATGAGGGTAGAAATCCGAGTGCTAACCAGCGATAGGTTGGGAAGGGGAAATTTTAAGTCATATAGTTTAAAATAAGAATATAGATTAGAGGAAACTTATTTTTATGTGCATTATTTATTTTAAACATCACTGGTCCAATGTTATAGTGATTGTGCTGATGGTTAATAATAAAATGGAACGACTTTTAACTATACGACTTTTAACTATACCCGTGTCTCATGCACTTTGGATACAGAGGGATCCTCCTGTCTGACACGTAGGTATTTACGTGGATGTAAGTCGAGTAAAGCTGGTGCAAGATCCCATGCTGGGTTGTTGGATTATTTAGAGAACATCTCTCTCTTTCTCTCTCTCTATTCGTGGTACTTTGATTGGGATATGAATGGTCCTCAAGGAAATTTTTGATTGATTAGATGGTTGGGATCAATCAATCATGAAAACTGTCGTCATGTGCCCTCAACAGTATTAATGGTGACATCCTAACCAAATGGATACTCTTGTTATGGATTGATTAGTAGAGCCTTGGAGCTAATTATTCCCATTTGGGCCCATCAAAATATTCTTTGACGTCCGTGCTTCTAACTCATTTTAAAACCCCAACCATCTCTCTCTCTCTCTCTCTCTCTCTCTCTCTCTCTCTCCTCCTCCTCCTCCTCCTTCTCCTCCTCCTCCTCTTCTTCTTTTCTTTTCTTTTTTTTTTCTTTCTTTTTTATAAAAGCGGCAATTTATATAACTTTAATGTGAATACATCCTGCCAAATCAATAGAAAGTAAAGAGTACAATAGATAAGGAATATCTCCTATAAAAGTCGAGAGGAACTTTCCAAAGTGCCGGACGACGAAGGAAGCAACCCAGTCTGCTGGCCGGTTCGCCTTCCGAAAAATATATACTACCTAAAGATCACCCATCTTCCAAACCAATCTGTGAGAAATCTCTCTCTCTCGCTCGCGCGCGATCTATCACTACTTGAAGCTATGTCCACTGCTTTTTCTTGTTTTGAGAGGATATACCCATTAGTTTTTCATAAATAAGACAATGTACAGTATATTCTAACCCATGCACTCATAAATCAATATTTTTAAACTGGTACAAGATATTGACAGCAAAATGCATAACAAGAAAACTAGACTTCTAAACTTAGCATAAATACTGAGTTAATATAGAACATATTTGATTGAAAGAGTTAGACTCTGAAATAAAAATAGGAATAAATGACTACCACTCCAACCGTTTGATTGAGAAAAGTCCCATATCCATTCTCATTCTGGATAGAATAGAAATATACCCCGATCCTAGCTTTCCTCTCGGATCCTATTTTACTAAGTTTACTTAAAAATATCCCTCAATCTAGTTGATTTTCCAAAAATATTTCTATCGGCCATTTCACTTCTGATTCCAATCACAAATCAAATGTATCGGAGAATATGGTCATTCCGATTCTCATTTCAATCCATTTCGATTCTGATTTTCAACTACTAACCAAACATATAGTGTCAGATGATAAAAAAATTGAGGACAGATGGTTAACAATGTTCTTTTGGACATCCTACTTGTCATGCTTTAACATGGATTAGATGGTGTGGAGGAGGATGACTTTTATGCAGTTTTTATTTGTGACATTCCCCATCTATAAACTGCATAATGGAAGCCCAATTTCCTCTCTCAAAGTCATTAGAGGCTCGTTTGGTTCGCGGAAAGTATTTTCCCTCCTAGGAATATGATTCCTGGGAATCAGATTCCTAGGAAGAGGATACCTAGGAAAGTACTTTTGGCATGTTTGGTTAACCATGGGAAAGTGACAAATTTCCAAAGTGCTTATATTTGGTTGACCATCCACTTTCCTAGGAAAGTTAAGTATAATTCCTATTATGCCCTTAATAAAAATTAGGTCTTTAATGCTTCTTTAATGCTGAAGGGTCTTTTTGGAAAAAAATAAAAAAGGAGTGATTCCCACCTCATGGGAAAGTAACTTTCCCATGTTTCTCATGGGAAAGACTTTCCCATGAAATGTGGAAATCATATTTCCATGGGAATACAACTTTTCCATCTCTCTCCTTTGAAAACTCCAACCAAACAAGAAGCATTTCATTACTTTTCCGTTGACCACACTTTTCCCCCTCCTTTTCCTGCGAACCAAACGAGCCCTAGATCTTCACCACTCACCTCTTTACAAGAGCCACTTCCTTAGCCTGACTTAACATTCTTCTTAAGGTATCCATATATCCTCTACCCACCAGCTATTGCAAGTAAAATATCAATTCTTGTTTTTAAAAAAAAGTTGACTGGCTGTTAGCCCAAAGCATGAACCTAATGCCATCTTTAAATTAAAAACAAATCAACAATGATGAAGCCAAGACAAAAAGTGCTTAGCTCTTCCACACCTAGCCAAAAAGGGAGCGCTTGCAATGCATGCGTCTCTTCTTTTTGCGGGTACGGACCCGCGTGGAGAAGGGCACTAACTAATCCTATCTCTCTCTTCCCACTGGCTGGAGTCGCCTTTAAAGATTCACCTTTTCCTCTCAAACCAAGTGACTACATTATATCAGCTCCAATGTTTATCTTTCAGGCCTCAAACATGGGAGAGTGTCTCCTTTCCCTCCCCTTGAGTTATTCCAACTGCAACAGACGCATTCGTGAGTAATGTAGGATTATATTATACGGGTAAGTAGGGTTTGGTGACCCAACTAATATGTTATTAATGAAATGTTAGTGTAAGACAGTGAATAGCATGTTGTGGGCTCTACAGAAGAGCACGAAAGGAAGTCCATTAAGTTGGCCCTTGGCTTCATGTAGGACAAGCATTAAGAGAAAGGCAGAGTGTTGGGTTGTGATAGCACCATTCTTCAGGGTTTAGGGATGTTTAGGGAGTAAAAACAGGGCCAAAATGGGTGCACTATTGGTTAGGTAAAATGCAACAAACTTTCCCCACAAAAACCTTTTGGCATGCAAACACCACTGCGTCAGACACCATTGCCTTTTTGCACATTCTCTCCACATACATAGCAATTAATATTTGTTAAGGAGGGTATCCGAACAAAAATCATATGAGACGGGCACTATAGAATATCAAATGGGTCCGCACTCTCATGCTGCCATATTTTCTCTAGCGTTCATCTTTAAAGCGGAAATCCAAAAGTCAAATAAGAACATGACTCCTTTTACTAAGGTGATCCGTCAATCCTATAACTTAAAAAAATAAAAAAGAAAAAAAAAATACATGTGCCAAGAGAGTCGCCCGCAAAAAAAGACCATCCACATCCTTTTTTTTCCCCGTCAAGTCTCTTCATCTATCCTCTTCCTTATCAAGTCGACATCCCACCCTTGAGATTTTCCTTCTCTTTTTGAGTCTCTTTCTCCTCCTCCAAATCCTTCTTATCTTTTTTAGGATCTTTGCACTTACAAATTCATAGAATCCAAAAAATCGTATGCTTATAATTTGTTTTATTAGATAAAGCTAGAAAACTGTGTACATGTACCGATGAACACCATGTTCTGAAAACTATATATCAATTTGCCTAGAAATATGTATTGGCTTGTTAGATAACTAATTTGCTTAGGCCCTGTTTGGGGGAGCTTTTGGAGGGCCAGAAAGCACTTTCTGGCCCTCCAAAAGTACTTTTAGATGAAAAACTGTGTTTGGTAAATTTTTCAAAAAGCTGTTTCAGCTTTTGCGGGAAGCTGAAAACAGCTTTTAGGAGGAAGCTCCAATTTGAAGCTTTTGGAAGGAAGCTGTTTCAGCTTTTTCGGAAAGCTGTATTTTTGACAAAAATACCCATATTAAAATAACATAATTACATAGTTTGTCCCTTTATAAATCTAAAAATCTGCTGTAGCCAAGAACCCTAGCCGTCAGACTCCCTTCCGTAAGAAAAAGTATTTTTCTTTTCAATTTTTGTATGCATCTCTTGAACCATATTTTAGAAGAAAAAAATTTTAATCCTTTTCCATACCTTCCAAAATCAATCTATTGTTTTTTTTTTTTATCATCAACCTCGCGGCCCGCGCTGAGGTTCTCCTCGAGCGTGGACCACGAAGAAGAGCCCCTGGACCGCAGAAAATTATTTTATGGGAAATTATTATGGAAAATTATTTTATACTAATAATTATAATATTTTATACCTTTATTTTTTATTATACTATAAATATAATATCATATTATATTATATCATAATACATTAATATGTTATATTAAATAATTTAATATTATGTTATATTATGAAAAATTAATTTATACTAATAATTATAATATTTTATACCTTTATTTTTTTATTATACTATAAATATAATATCATATTATATTATATCATAATACATTAATATGTTATGTTAAATAATTTAATATTATGTTATATTATAGAAAATTAATTTATACTAATAATTATAATATTTTATACCTTTATTATTGTATTATACTATAAATATTATATTATTTTACATTACATTATAATACATTAATATGTTATTTTAAATAATTTAATATTATGTTATATTATGAAAAATTAATTTATAATAATAATTATAATATTTTATACCTTTATTATTGTATTATACTATAAATATTGTATTATATTACATTACATTATAATACATTAATATGTTATTTTAAATAATTTAATATTATGTTATATTATGAGAAATTAATTTATACTAATAATTATAATAATTTATACTTTTATTATTGTATTATACTATAAATATAATATATATTACATTATATCATAATACATTAATATGTTATGTTAAATAATTTAATATTATGTTATATTACCAAATATTAATTTACTCTAATAATTATATTACTATTATGCTATATTAACATAATATTATTTTATATTACAATAATATTATACTATATCGTATATTTATGTATTAATTTAGGTTATGTTTTATTATGTTATGTTGTATAATACTATGCAATGTCCTTTATGGTAATTTTGTCATACAAAAGTACTTTCTCAGTTTGTTTACCCAACATAAAACAAAGTACCACAGCACTTTACGAATGTAGTTACCAAACAGCAAACAGCTTTTTATAACAGCTCTACTTCAGACAGCTCTACTTCCAACAGCTCTACTTCCAACAGCTCTACTGCCAACAGCTCCCCCAAACAGGGCCTTAGTGTGTATCATCTGACCTTATAGTATGTGCTAATAAAACGCATATGCTAGAAATGATGTATCGATTTACCTAGAGGTGTGTATTATATCAGTGTTCAGTATGTATCAAATAAGCTAAACATATATATTAGGAAGTCGGCGAGTATACATCACCGGCCATATAGAAAGAGAGAGAGGGAGAGGGACGTAAAAAATATGTGAGGATGCTACAACTAAGAGATGGCGTTTTGGGCATTTCAATGTTGTTTCTAGGGTGGGGTTTCAAGAGTTAATATGTTGTTCAAGTTTGGGAAGTAGAAAGTTGTCACGGTCAGCCTCTCTTGGACGTCTGTTGAAGACATTGAATGTTCCCTTAATGCCACTTAAACATTGCGTTGAGATCATTCCCATCATCTTCTTCATTTCAAGGTTGGAACCCTATATCAAGAGGTTGCAAACCATTGAGATAGCTAGTTCTAAAGATCCAAACCTATTGTCCACAACTCTATCATGACATCCATATATGCCAATCTTAAATTGAAAATTGCTAACGGAACGTGGTCAATTTTGACAAGTTAGTCATTTTGGTTCAGACTTGTTTCACCTTAGCAGCATGTTGGAACTTGGATGAAGTGAAATATATGCCAATCCATTAGTATGTATTCCACTGATTAATCATTGCTTGGGCTTTGGAGCTTGGTCATATAGATTGGATAATTTACTTTGCTCACGGATCCGGTGAGGTTCCCATCATATTTTGCTGTAGCCACTTCTCTTGCAAATCATGATGTCGATATGTAGTTCAAACATCAAAATCAGTTGTCCTGCTTTGATAGAACCTGTTGATGATTCCATGGTGTTTCTGATCCCCTCCAAATTGCAGTTCATGTCTACAATTCAAACACTGATTGACTGCATTTCTTCAAAAGGATCTATATATACCAGTTCTCACTGACTTTTAATGGACGCAGCTTCCAAATCTGCATGACGAAATAGTTGCTTAGCTCAAATACCAGAACCACTTCCTTGTATAAAAATGTGGTATGGGAGATGATGGTGGAAGAACTGTCAAGGTGAATGGGGCATGCAAGAATTGAACCTAAAAGAAAAGAATATATATGTAGGAAAGCCAATAGTGCAGCACAGCCAGTGTTCTATGTGGCCAATTATACCAAAACTACTTTATAAGGCTTTACAATAAATCTTTCTGGTCTATTATTAAATATTTTATTTGCTAACTCTCATGGTTATATTTACGCTCGTATGGTTTAGTTTATTCAATTTTTTTGACCTCATATTTCCACACAACTTGTGGTACATTGTGGCTGGCATTTGAATGAACCTCTCCTTCCAAGGTACCCTTTTAAATTTCACAGGCAATTTTCAGCAACAAGAGTCATGTTCATGTACGTAAATATCTGAGCGAAGCAAGCGGAAGTCAGGATGCGTCTGGAGGTTTACATCCCCTTCCTTTTCACTACCATGAATGCTTGAAATGGGGGCACCAGCCATCACTCCGCCGTGAAGCTTGGGCCAACCCCCCGCCCCACACACACACACACACAGAGAGAGAGAGAGAGAGAGAGAGAGAGAGAGAGAGAGAGAGAGAGAGAGAGAGAGAGAGAGAGAGCGCGACCACTCACCCAACAGTGTAAAAGGTCGGAG
The DNA here is from genome assembly GCF_009389715.1 of Phoenix dactylifera. NCBI lineage: Eukaryota > Viridiplantae > Streptophyta > Magnoliopsida > Arecales > Arecaceae > Phoenix > Phoenix dactylifera. Next base: position 220,197 of record NW_024068057.1, on the reverse strand, counting down.
CTATCAAACAAGACAAGCCACTCTCCAAGGCTTTATCAAACCAAAAAGCGAAGGGACCCATCCACAACCACTTTCCATGTGCTTCCATTCATTGCCTTTTCTCCTCTCCCTATTTCTCCTTCCTCCTTTCACATTTCGATCTTTTAACTTGGAGACTTCTACTGCCATGTTCGATCGGTAAACATCAACATGTTTGTTCTGTGTGGGATAACATGGTACAAACCTATGAGTAAATATTTGTTTGGAATATGAATCACCCATCAGTGACTGGGACAATGGCAAAAATGTTGAGTGGATCAAATGGACGTCACACCAAAATGACTTGGAATTTAGTACTCGGCAACCTTGACTTCTAGCCTGGTCGATCGATGCCCATGTGATGGTTGCTGAGCTTGATCTAATTGTCACTTTCTCTTAATTAGCTTCTTCATATTGGTGGGGGAGTTAACTATGAGAGAATGAAGCAATGTTACTAGATATGCAAGTGAAACAAAGTGGGAAGTTAGTACTGCTGAAAATTTTCTTCCAATGAACCAACATTTGCTGTGATTTTTTTTCTTTTTTTTTCGATAGAAAAACCATGCTGTGATTAGTTACAATCATGCAAGGCCCAGACTCTACATGCTATTGACATGTATGGTCGCTTCTATCAGTATGGGTGTAACTTGTCCAGGATTGAGTTGTATATTTCTTGGCCTAGAAAGCTCTTAGAAATTAACTATTTCTTCTTGGGTCTAGATTGGAGGATGCTTGATGTCCAAGCTCAAACCCTACATGTTGCTTGACCTAGCTTAAATTATGATGTACTATGATTTATATAATGACTCCTGAAGTCCATATGCGTTGTATCTCCTGGAGAGGACTTTTCATCCCGCCTGTAGCATAGATCACCCATATCTTGGTTGATTTAAATGCAAGGGTCCACCCCTGATTGTGATCGGAACTGATTGGTAGACATGATGGTGGCAGCCATGCTAAGTAGGGTGACCTTCATTATTATCACTTTAATAGATCAAACCAAGAAGTTGGAAACAGAATACTGAATATATGTGCATATTAATTATTATATACTATTAATTATCAATTTTTCTAGTTTCGTTTCTAGCATATAAAGCCTTATCCTTTGATTTACAAATTTGAAATCGCTTTCAAAATTCTATGTTTAAGTTTTGTTTTAATTATATATGCTTACTTAGTCTTCCGCTAAGAAACTCCGAAGCTTGAACCACGCCCTCCAATCTATGTTAGCCTTCTGGTATTAGACTGAGATCACTTTTAGTCTCTTCTTGGTAGCATTTTTTTCTTTTAAGGCCTTGATTATTTTGTAATGCTGGCACGCTTAGTTAGTATTTATAATTTCCAGTTTGTATCAAATTCTTATTATTGGATAAGTAATAATTAGTTATTATAAAACCTACTTTGCTTTCAAACTTCTATCTGCCTTCGAATTAATCCAAATTGTTTTCAAAACTTTTTTTTTTTTTTTTTTTCAAAACTTTCAATTCCAGCTTCAAGTGTGATAAGGTGTACTGCTTGGAGTCGAACTTTATTCTTCCGCAAGTTGAGAGCAATTATAACTTCTTGTCATATCTAAGGTAGTTTGAGGGCTTGTTTGGGTCCCCCTTGGATTTATGATACCTCAGCTTTCCATGCACTCGTAGGTATCCCTCACCACGCACCCACTGCCCTGGCTGCAAACTTGATCTTGCAGCCATGCCCAGCCAAGATAAAGTGGTTCAATATTTCTGCTACCAACTTGGTTTCCTTTCAATCAGGTTTTACATGTATCCCGAGGGTATTGACGGTCGAATAGTGATTATCAGAACCCTACTGATGGCAGACTGGCCACCATCATCAGCATCATCCAACAATCCCAACTCCCTGGCATCCGGGGTGGCCCAATGCATTTGGGGGCCTAGGATGAACTCTGAGGACTTTTTTAAAATAATAATAATAATAATAATAATAATAATAATAAATTTTTAATTAGTATAAAATATTTTAAAAATTTATTTAAAAATAATCCATCTAGCTTTTTGCGATGCAAAATTATAAAAGAGAAAAAACAAAATTATAGAAATTGTAACAGAATTAGGGGAATTAAACGCTGGATGTTGAAATATAATCAAACAACAAAGGGGGATTAGAAGAATCACACCGTATGTCGTGCCACTGACTCACTGTCACTGTATCACAGACTGACAGACTGGTCTCATAGACAGTAAGACAGACGTGAGGCGGTGAGGGGACGGCCGGGCCCACCGGGGTCACGGGACTACGGGAGCCAGGGCCGGGGAGGGAGGCAAGGAGGTCACGGCCTCACGGGAGTCGGGGCCGGGGGCGAGGAGCGGAGGAGGTCACGGGAGTGACGGCCTGACGGGGTCACGGGAGCCGGGGCTGGGGAGGGAGACGACTAGCGAGAAGGTGGAGATGTGGAGGTCACTGCGGCACTGCCTCACTCGTCACGGCCCACGGGAGGCGAGAGCCGGGGGCCGAGGGCCCGGGAGGGAGGCGAGGAGGTCGTAGCCTCGCAGGATCGCCGGAATGCCGGGGAGGCGGCGGCCGGGGAGGCGCTTAGGCGGAGGAGACGACCTCGCTGGCTCGCTGGATTGAGCCGGACGGGCCGACGGGGTCACGGCCTCACGGAAGCCGGGGGCCCGGGAGGGAGGCGAGGAGGTCGTGGGCGGCGGGACCGCCTGGATGCAGGGACCGTCGTGGGATGCCGGGGGCCGGGGAAGCGGACTGGCGGAGGCACGAGCCGCGGAGGAGACGACCCAGCCACCCCGGCAGTCACGAAACAGAATAGAAGAGGATTGAGGAGTGGAGGAGGAGTGGAGCACGATGAGGATTTTAAAGAGAGCCAGAGAGGAATGATGGGCGATGTCCGATGGGCATATGGGATCAGGATTGAGGAGTGGAGCACCCGCATCTTGTCGAGGTAGCCGTTGGCTCCTGCGGCCTTACCTCTGCTCTACGGACACTGTAGCTAGGAGCGGGAGCTGGGAGGCTAGAAGCCTAGGATGCCGTCGCGTGGGGGCCTTCTCTCGAGCCGGGGCCTTGGGCGACCGCCTAGGTCGCCTAAGGCTTGGGCCGCCCCTGACTGGCATAACCTTGCAGGCATCAACCTCATGAACAGCAGTAGTCAACCCGACGCTTGGGAGTTCACCATCGGCAATTTTTCTAATGCCATGAGCTCACCATCATAACCTTTTGACAGCCCCAGTTCCACCATCAAAAGCTAGCATGCAGTAGCTAGCAGCTCCCAACAAGCAAGGAAAGCTACCTCGATCGAGTGTCTGTGAATTGTGATTCATGCATGCACCTCCAAAGTGCCCTATATCTTACAAGAGCTTGGCCTCAGCAACAAATTAACCTCACCAACCATGAATCCAACCAGCAAAAATGCCAACTTCAACGTCGATTAGCTTGAAGTCTTGAGACGGCTCCAACAAAATTATCGATCAATAGTAGACACAACATATTGTGCCACCTGCAGCAACAACCCTAGTTCAGGCCAACAATGACCGGGAACCCAATGTTCGCTACTCTATGCACTTGAACTAACATAGCCAAAGTGAACACCCTCAATTCACCCCAAGCCCACGACACCACCTTTCAGCAAAAATGGTGCCTCTAAGCCTATTGCTAAAAGCATGGAAGACCCGGTCACAACGGGCCCCACCAAGCAAGATCCAATTTTTCAAGTATCAAGTGTTTGGTCACATTGTTCTGCAGTGTCCAACCTGAACTCTCAACTGGCTACTATCGACCAGGTTGTGAAGAGCATAACGAGATACGTCAAGGTCATAAAGAAGATAAAGAACCTGAGTCTACTCTAGCTAGCAAAAACCTAATGAGCCACAAGATAGATTTCATATTAATGATGCAAACTAGGATGGCTTCTACAGCCTTGTTCTCCATCAAGTCCTAGCTGCCCCTCGGGAAGAACAGAAGATAGATTGGAGGCATAACATCATCTCCTACCTTTATGTTGTCTACCAGTATTAATATATATGTAGAAGAAGAGAAAAATAAAAAAAAGAAAAAAAAGAAAAAAAAAGAGAAAGAATTTTATTCCTCTATTCAATCACATTCGGTACATCTCAAGGGTTATATATACTCATGCATAGACATCATATAAGAAAAATAATATAGGCTGATATAGGATCATGCTAACAAAGAAAAATACTATGGGTAATACAAGTTATTACTTGACTCCTAAAATTACTCTAATAGGATCATGCTAACAAGAAAAAGTAATATAGGTTAATATAGGATCACGCTAATAAAAAAAATATTATGGGCGATGCAGGTTGTTGCGTGATCCCTAAAATTATGTTAACATCCTCCTTCAAACTTAAATAGTATTGTAGGTACCAACTTGAGTTTGAAAACTAGATCACGAATGTACCCAAAAATTGATGTATTAAATTAAGAGCTGAAATAGCAACTCGGAAGCTGATGTGATAGACTAGGAGCTAACATAGTAGCTCAGAAGCTAATGTGGTGATAGATCAAGAGCTGATATGGCAGCATAAAGCCCGATGTGGCAGAACATAAGCTGTTATAGCAGCTCATAAGCTGATATAGCAGATTAGGAGTTGACATAACAACTCAAAATCCAATATGGCAGACTGATATGTCAAACTGATGTGACAATAAAAAATTTGATATGGCAGAACAAAAGCTGATATAGCAGCTTAGAAACTGATATGACAGATCATGAATCTAACACAACAAATTGATGTGTTTGGCAATGCTGGCATAGTTAACTGGCGCAATAGACTAATGTGTCCATTAACATGACCGACTAACATAACAAACTAATATGCATATCGATGTGTTTGACTAACGCGACAGACGATGCAGCTGATTGGCTTGTCTGATGATGTGGCAACGAGAAAATATATAGAAAATGATAGTTGCAGCGAGGACGAAGCTCAAAGAGAAGGCAACCGAAGATCGACGATTCTCGTGAATGGTGGCACCATGAAAAAGGATCAAGAGATCTCGAACTAGATAGTGAAAGAACTGGAGATAGCAAATGAAATCAGAGATAGAGATAAAGGGGCCGAGTGACAGTGAGAAGAGACGACCGGAGATCTAATGCTAAGAAGAAAAGTGGTAAAAAGGAGCTGTGGATCTATTAGAAAATAAATGATCTTCGAGTATTAATCTATCATAAATAGACGATATGCATATTTACTAATGAGATCTTCGAATGTTGATTCACTAGAAAATAAAGGATCTGTAAAAAATAGAGGATCTGCAGATCCACCGAAAAACAGAAGATCTTCGAATATTGTTCACTCGAGAATAAAGATCGATAGATCGACAATGGAGGTCTTCAAAGCTTTTAGACATAGCAACGACGACCATAACAAAGATGGAAGACATAGTGGTGACAGATTAGATGATCGGTAGCTCTGATACTATGTTAAAATATTTACAGAAAAAAGAAAACAAAAAAAAGAAGTGAAAAAAAAATATTTTTCTGTTCCGTCACATTTGATACATCTCAGGAGTTATATATACTCATGTGCAGACTTTATATAAAAAAATAATATAGGCTGATATAGGATCGCACTAACAAAGAAAAATATTATGGGTGATACACGTTGTTACGTAATTTCTAAAATAATATAGGTTGATATAGGATCGCGATAATAAAAAAATATTATGGATGATACAGGTTGTTACGTGATCTCTAAAATTATACTAATATCTAAAATGCTCAATCATAATCATCATCAATAGTAGCACCATGAATGTGGCCTTAAAAGGCTCATGGACAAATATATACTCAAGATCTTCCCACACCCTTAACCCTACCGAGTCGCTTGGGCTAACAACCAACCTATCCTGGTCAATCGAAGTGCCCCATGTCATTTAGATAGCATATTGTGGAGTAGTGTTAGAATAATTTTAGGGATCGCCGTATTTTTTTTTTTTTGTTAGCGTAACCTTGTATCAGTCAAAATTATTTTTCTTTATTAACATGATCTTGTTAGAGTAATTTTAGGAATCATATAACAACTTATATCAGTGAGTATTATTTATATCAGCCTATGGGGTATGTATACGAGTATATATAATCCTTGTGATGTACCGAATGTGATAGAACAGAGAAATAAAATTATTTTTCTCTCTTTTTTTATTTTTTTCTTCTTCTACAAATATTTTAACTTGCTATCAGAGCCACCGATCACCTAATCTACTGCCACCATCTCTTCCACCTTTGTTGTGGTCGTCGTTGCTATGTCTAGAAGCTTTGAAGACCCATATTGCCGATCTATCGATCTCTATTTTTGTGTAAATTAACAGCCAAAAATCCTCTATTTTTTGGTGGATTCCGCAGATCCTCTATTTCTTTGCAAATCCTTTATTTTCTAATGAATCAATATTGATCTCATTAGTAGTTCTGCATATCCTCTATTTCTGGTAGATTACTACCCAAAGATCCTTTATTTTCTATGGATCTGCAACTCCTCTCTACTACTTTTCTCCTCAGCTTTGGATCTACGGTCGTCTCTCCTCACCGTCGCTCGGCCCCATTCTCTCCATCTTCGATTTTATTTGCTGCTTTCGGCTCCTTCATCCTCCAATTCGAAGCCGATTGCTCCTCTTCAATGGTGCCTTCATTTACAAGAATCGTTGACCTTCGGTTGCCTTCTCTTTGATCTCTGTACTCACTGCAACTGTCATCTTCTATGTGTCTTCTCGCTGCATCTATCAGGCAGTCAATCTATCAAATTAGTCAAACACATCAGTCTGCCACTTCAGCTTCTAAGCTGCTACTTCATCTTTTGATCTAGTACGTCAGTTTTTAGATACATTCGTGATCTAGTTTCCAAACTCAAGTTGACACTTATAGTACCATCTTGAGTTTGAGAAGAGATGTTAAAATAATTTTAGAAATTACGTAACAACCAGTATCATCTCATATTATTTTTCTTTGTTAGCATGATCCTGTATCGATTAGTATTATTTTTCTTTGTTAGCATGATCTTGTTATAGTAATTTTAGGAATCACATAACAACTTGTATCAGTGAGTATTATTTTTTTTATTAGCATGATATTATATCGGCCTATGGAGTATATATACGAGTATATATAACTCTTGAGATGTACCGAATATGACGAAATAGAAAAATAAAATTATTTTTTTCTTTTTTTGTTTTTCTTTTCTTTTGCAAATATTTTAATCAATAGTAGCACCATGAGTGTGGCCTCAAAAGGCTTATGGACAAATTTGTTCGCAAGATCTTCCTACACCCTTAACCCTACCGAGTCGCTTGGGCCAACGACCGACCTATCCTGGTCAATCGAAGTGCCCCATGTCCATTAGATAGAATATTGTGGGGTAGTAGGATAAAGCATGGTACAACTCATTGCCTTGATCACCCTTGGCTCTATGATGATGATGTCACCTACCATTGTTTGGACAACAATTGCACTTACTCTGAATAAGAAAAAGATTGTGCTCATTACAAGAACCATGAAGAGTTGAAGAAAAAGGCAAAGCCTAAATCAAAGAAGCATACCAATCTCTAAGTTCTTTCCACCCGCAGTTTTGCCTTTGGCTTGGTGGCCAAAAAAGTCAGGCATCTTTCAATTAAAGCCAAACGGAAGCGCTTGGCAATTATATCCAACTTTTTGAGGACAAGGTCCTTGAGGACCTACCCAATGAGCTCCCATGTGGTGTCCTTGTGCGCCTTTACTCCAAGAAGAATGACTCTTGGAGGGTGTGTATTGATAGTTAAGCAATCAACAAAATTATTATCAAGTATCAGTTTTTTACAATTTATTCACGAATCTTTGTCTGGAGTCGACAAAAGTTCTTGAAAAATTAAAACAAAAAACAGAGAACCCCGGGGTATATCAAGTGGTCTACAAATGATGGATACTTCTTTTCTTGGACGAGACTAATTATCTATGCATGTAAATTAATATGTATAAGTATTTTATAACCAATTAAATCAATAAATAAATAAATATTTTTAGGGTTTAAATTTTAGGTATTACTCAAAATAAATAAATAAGATTCTATTTGGCATCAGTTTTAGTTTTAAAATCTCGGTCTTCAATTTTCATGAAAACCAAAATTAGTTTCTTTTCTTTTGAAACTAAAATTCAAAACTTGTTTGGTATTCATTTTGATTGTAGCAGCAATGGATGATGGTGTGAACAGCTGACAATAATTGTTTAACTGTTGCAACAGTATAGCAACAAGTGGTGGCAGGGCCAATAAGGACGGTGGCGATTTTCAAAAAAATGAGAGAGTTTTCACTTTTTTTTTGAAAAAATATGAAAAATATTTTAAAAATAAAAAAACAGGATGGGTAATCAAACAAGTTTTTGGCACAGTTTCCATGTTTTAAAAAATGAAAACTAAAAAGCATGAATTGGAAGAATGTCAAATAGGCTCTAAATACAAATGTATGCGTGTGTCCGCATATGCATGTATATAATACATACATACATACATACATGCATGCATGCATGCATACATACATACATACATACATACATACATACATACATACATACATACATATATATATATATATATATATATATATATATATATATATATGTATGTATGTATGTATGTATATATGTATGTATGTATGTATGTATGTATATAGTTACTGATAACGTTAAGATAGAAATTATCATGTACTTTCTTTTTACCTTAAGTCAATTTATTCTGTGATTCAGACAAGTCTATAGCCACGCTACCTCAACCTAAAAGTTAAGGTAGCAGTCTGTTTTACTACCTCCTAAAAGACAAAAGGCATGCCTCCTGTACTGATACAACCTTTGCTAGGATTCTTCAGCTAATTGTCAACCATATATTTTATATAGCAAAGATAAATCTGGCTTGTGAATATAAGAACCGATCCTAGCTTATATACAGTGTAAACGCCTCATCCAAATAATTACTTAAGAGATACAGAAGATTAATGTGTTTGTGTTACGACTCTAAGATTTTTATTCATGTGAATCGATAGATACATTTCAGTTTAAACTTCAGATGGGATTTTTCTTCTATTTAAATCAGCATCAAGGGTCGCAATTACCATAGCTGTACAGTGCTGTTCAAGTTAAGCTACCCACTTAATTATCTGCAGAGCTCCATTTTCTTGTGATATTGATTAGGACGGAGGACTTCAGGCCACGGAAGGGTACAAGAAAAGGTGGCACGAGAAAGTAAAAGGAAAGAAAGAAAAAAAAGTGAGAGAAAGTAGCTTTTGGCCGAACCATACACAGGCAAGGACAGAGAAAGGAACATAACAATGTTGCTCCAACCTTTTCTCCCTGCAAGGCTGCAGCAACTTGGGTTGGGAAAGCGGCAAGGGAGGGCACGAATCTATCCTCAGGAAATCTATCTCTGCTCTCCTCGAGTGCTACAGAAAGGATAGAATATTTTATCGAAATACAAGTCCCGAACCCACAGCATGTGGAGACAAGAGGGATGTAGCCTAAAAAGGAGAAGCGTCCGAGTAGAGCAGGGGAGAGAATCTTAAGGAGGGTGGGGGGGGGGGCACGTTTAACGGGGCCGAGGTGCTCAGCTTTTTATCTATCTATCTTTTACGGTACGATGCCTTTGTTTGGCTAGTTTTGAGCTTCTCCTCCCCACTATTCTCGTGTCTCGTTCGGCTTTTTAATCCTGCATGCTGTTCTTCATGCCTCTCAGGCCATTAAAAGCGTAAAGGCGCATTTCCACCTTAACGCCTTCATGAATGGCTTGGCCTGGAGTCAGGAGTGGCAATGAATTGGGCCAGCTTTCACATTCTCCTAGGCTTGGCCCACTAATTTAGGAGTTTAGTTTATAATCTATGGCATGGTTATATTTGAGTTCGGGTTTAGCTTGGGCATTAATGATAGTTCCTTTTGCCACTAGGTTTGTTGATGTGCAGAATTGGGATCTGGATCCAAAATTTTGGCCGTAAACTTTAACCCAACTCTTTACCGATTTGGTCTGGATCTTAGCTTGTTGGAGTCGCTATATTCAAGTTCACTCCAACTATGGAAAAATGTGTTTCCTGTACGAACCAACTATATATGTATATATCATGAGATAATTGAACAAATGAAATGCAAAAATATTAACAGTCCACTTACTATATATCTTTGTGCAGAGCCGACCCAACCCTTAGGCGACTGAACATTCTATAGTAGCCTTCTCTACAGTGGGTTAAAAAAAGGCCCTTAGTGAGTTCGTCTTAGGAGCCGCTTCTATCAAAATAAAGATTCAGGCTGCTCTAGAACGTTCAGGACATGTTGGGAGGTCAGTATTGAATTGCAAAAGCACTTTTAAAATAAGTAAGGTATGAAGTGAGTCCATTGGAATGGTAACATTTCATGCTACTCTAGAATGTTCAGGACATGTTGGGAGGTCAGTTTTCACTAGAGCTGCCTCTTTAAAATTGGATTAAAGTTCTTTACTGGTTATTGCCTCTCGGACACGCAATGGAAAAAAGGAAAGAAAGTTTGCGTCTACGCCAAGCCTCAAACTCTAAACTTTCGGCCTTCTCCGTGTTTTAACAGTGGGCGGTCTTCACCCCACTCACGCTTTTTTTGGGGAAGATTCAACGGACATCCTTTCCTTGCATTCCCTGTCCACCCAAAAAAAGACAAGCTAAGCTTTGTGACAAGCCAAAGGGGAAGTTGAGACGCTTCCAAGACTTCAGACCCACCTTAGGCTTCCCATGACTCAAAATCCATCTTTTTATAGTGGAAACAAGAACCTCCACCAGTCCTGTCTCCTAAACAATCTCAGAGGCATGGCCCATGCAAGTGACCGATCCAAAACCCCCTTTGTATCTATGCATATGTTACCATTTCTTTCTTCTTATTCACATTGAGGGATTCCTTCTGTGGGTTCTATTGGCAGGAATTAGACCTCCTTTTTTACACAATGCCACCTCCTTTGATTGCAATGCTTCAACGGGAGATGGTGTTATCTCTCGGTGGCTTTGGACACAACCATTTTTGGTGGCGCATCTTGCTGGGCTACCGAGAAGGTTGTACTATGGATGCGATAGTGTATGAATCCTACTACCTGACAATGGGGTAATAAACTCCATTTGAAACATTGTGGATGCAGCTAAACACCATGTTCCCTTGGACAATATGACAAGATTGGTAAGAATACATGAGGTCCTTGTGCTGCAATAGAAGCTTCAGCCACAACCAAAAATAGAATATGGAAAAATAAAGATGCATGCCTCCTGCAATACACAATAATAACATCATGCAAGCATGCGAGAGTGTCGGTAATTTTGTGCAGACTAGATTTTCACTAGGGTTTTATGTGCGAAGATCAAACAAATTCGTCATTTTCATGCAGAATTTGGTTAATCAACAAGACTTATTCATTTTCCTCAAATAAATTTAAAGGAAAAAAGAAAAAGCTTCTTTGCTTTACAAAAATGGATTGAAGTTGCCTTGTATACGAGACTGGAAGGCATTGCTGTTGAATATAAGTTCGAGTTTGAAGGATAATCACCAATAAGGAGGTTTTTTAAGGAAAGACTAGGACAGGCTAATTTCCACCGTTCCTACCCTATGTCTACTCCGCCGAACCCAGTTCTCTTGTTAAAGTGGCAAGCAAATGTTGGTAGGTTTTAGACTACTTCATTCATCAAATAATTGGAAACCAGAGTGTCTTTTGAACTAACTGGATTAGCTTTTCACAGTATAAAGAAACTTATCCTTCTCAATTAGCTTTCTTAGAATTAATAAACTTACCTTTTCTCTTTGCTCAAAAATACACATACCTTTTTTTTTTCTCAAGCTAAATAGCTTATAGCAAAGCATGAGGAAAAACCGCAGTCCAATACCCTTTGGAAGTCGACGAACATACTCCAGATGATGGCTCAGATGAAAAATAAATTGGTCGTCAGATCTTTAATCGACTTCTTCGAGACGTATGGAACCTCATCTGGAGAGGTGAACGTAGAAGTGGAATACCGGGGTTGGCTTAGCTTGCTTCAGAGTTGGGACCGGTCTCTGGGACTAGCAGCTCGCGCTTGACGTCGGACCGAACTCGCCCAACCTCACAATATTTTGTGTCATTTTTCTTTGTTGCTTATACCCTTCCATATCAAATCACGCCTCAACTCAGTCTCTGTCCACTTGAAAGAACACATCTCGAGATTCTAATGTTTATATTCATTATACTAGTTCTTTAGCTTGCTAGTTATTGTATATTTTCTGATATTGTCAACAAGTCTAATTTATTTTAATATTTTTTGAATTTTTACAAAAAGTTTTTCTTCATATTAATGGATTTCTTTGGCATTCTAGAAACATCACTCAATATGGATAAGAAAAAGATCCCGTAAATTCAGGATTAGAGTGAGGGGCAATGGGATTTTAGGGAACCAACAAAAGAGTATCGTTTTATTCAACCAGATCTAGAAGTGCTTCAATCATGAATCTGATTAATCCAAGCTCAAAATGGGTTGATGAGTTACAGCCCACAGTCACCACAGCTAAGAAGCCTGAAAACCACCTGTACAAGTTATGGGAACAAAAGAAGCATGAACTGAGAGATTCAATGTTTCAGTGATGTTCCTTTTCCTCTCCTTTTCTTTTTTACTGCTAAAAAACAATTGTAAGTCATCTACATACATACATATGCATGCATGTATATGTATATGTACCACCATGAAAACACTAACCAATTTTTACTGGCAGTCATAACCGCCTAGAGATCCCAACAATCAATCCAGGATCTTGATGATGCATCTTTGCCTCTTCTAATAAAACTCCTAGACCTTGAAGCAGCAACTCTGGTTGCTACTAAAGCCCCGTAAATATTAAAAACAGTAAAAATAGAAAGCATCCTGTCAAATATGAATACATAAAAAATCAGTCCGATTGCTTGACATAAAAAAAAAATATTTTACTCGCATTGACATGCATCATTAATCCATCAAATTGAAGTTTTAACGTACCACATAAAACAGATGTCACAAGTTACATTTGCAAAAGGAAGCCATTTATGAATGCTCTAAGTATATTGAAAAATGAAAGTTCTTTTAATACAATAAGTCCTGCATATCAAATAAAAGAATATATGAAAGAATTTGCTGCATAGTGTCGTTTCTAAGTCTGCTCAACATGCAAAGCAAAAGAGATATGAAGATAATATTAACAGAAATATAGATTAATTGTAAATCTGTGACATATAATTGAACATTTAATTAATACAAAAATTAAAGAAGGGCATTCTAGTACAGAAGTACAAGGCCAGGCAGCTTACATAAGAAAAATCATTTGTTATTAGAACTGGAGGATCAAAATTTACAAATCGTTAAGTGCTTCAGCTTCAAGTTTAGTCTCCATCTTGCCTTGATTTAGAAGTATCCCCTTCAGCCCCACATTCTCATCCCAGCTCTTTCTAGAAGCTTCGGTCCCTAATTCAATCACCAGCACCAACGCTGATACAATGTGTTCGTATGTTGAAGCTCGAGGAAACACCAGGGTGCAACACAGCCATTTGGTTAGGTCTCTAAAGCACAAGCAAAGATCAATGTGGAAAAGATATAGATATTACATTAAGTTTGAAAACTCATAAATAGAATTGTTTATAGAACTCATAAATTGTTCCGCTAAAATTGTTTGGAAACTTAAGTTTTTCGAAATGGAATTATCACATTACCATAGACATTACAAAATTCATCAAAAGTGAAAGGAAAAGGTTCACTTCCTGTGAAACCAATTAAAGAAAATACTACATGAGTAATGTAGTCATATAAATACTACAGTCCTGCACATGCAATGCAAGTGCACAGGCAAGGTACTTTTTATTTTGTTTTGGATGGCAGGACCATCGCTTGGAGGGGAAAAGAAACTTTTTTATCTGAGGAGGAGAGCATCCAGGAAATGGAGCATATCTGAGGATTTTCTTTTATTCTTTGGTGTGGAGGAGGCCTGCAGGAAAAAAAAATGGCGGTAAAGTGCATGGTGAAAAAAATACAGATCTTTTTTTATTTTTTTCTTTTCGGAAGGGGATTCTTGAAGCCACATTTTTTTTGTGTTAAGGTTGGCTGACCACAGAGCCTTTTCCATTATATATACGTACAAGGCCAGGCAGCTCTAAACAAGAAAACCCATAGAATCAGCTCCTACATCAATATGAAAAGTTCTTTACCAGCAAGAAGTAGATATCTTACAGGCATCTCAGCTTGTAATTAACTTGCCTGGTAAAATTTCCATGAAAAAGAAAGCAAAAACTTGTCTTGCTGTTGTTGTATGGAGAAGTCATAGAACAATTTATTTTTTGAGACCTGCTTGCCGCAGGACGTCTTGGCTTGAACAACAATTTACAAAAATACAAGCTCAGCTAACAGGCAACATATTTTCTGAATGTGGTCATGAACTAAATTTCCGTTAGAAGGTCATATGGTGATATTAGTAAAGGTATTAGAAAAATGCGTCAAGAAACATTACCTAAACTCATGGGATGCATGCTGTAGCCAAATAAAATTATATTTTCACAGCTAAATTTGAACCCTTTACTTGGTAATAGGTATTCAGCAAAAAGACCCACTCAGAAAGACTCAACAGTGTAACATAATGCTGCAGTTTTCCGAATCAGCATCAGCAGCTCTAATAAGAAACAGTTATCCTAGATGGCATTTAAAATATACAGACAAAATCAAGTGAAAGATGTAGCCAGGATTATAGATCAAGCTAATTCAAAGCTATAAAGATAATTTAAGCTAATACATCATACAATCTCGTACCAAATATAAAGTAAATATAAATGAGAAAAAAAAAAGAAAGGCAACATACAAATGAAGCTACTACAGAACCACAAATTAGGTACCGACTACCAGGCAGCAAAATATTGAGGTTCTTGCCAGACCAGAGTACAGTGTGGAGTACTCATGGGAAATATTATTTGTAAAAACCATTCATAATTACAATAAGACAGTTCCAGCACAGTGCAGATTTCCCCCAAGGAACAAGACCTTACTTCTAGGCATGTATATACCACCAATACCACGGCAAGTTAGTGACAATAATGCTAGGATTTAACTATTTAAGGTCATGTACCTTTGACTATGAAAGTAAAGAAGCAATATCCAAGATAAACCAGAAAGAAAGAATTTTAGATGTAACAAAAGCAGATCAAATCATCAAATTTATTAACATCAAGCAAATAAAGTATAGATACACACTTACTAAGATTTCATACTGAGCAATATTTGGCAAATTCTTAAGATGTTCAGACTACAAATATGTAAAATCATGAGTAGAAAAATACAGTTTTGTTACATAGAAACATATAGAAAACCTTATCTCCGAACTTCTGCACCGAATAGAAGATTATTCATACTAAAAAGTCAACTAAATGGAAAGAGATGCTTATATTTATGGAGCATTATAGTGATGCTCAAATATAATTGCACTACAAAGAGTTGACAATTCACACTAAAAGTCAGCTAAATGTAGAGATATATTTATATCATGGCACATATTTGTGATACATGAAAATAACTGATAGGCAAACTAATTGAAACTTCAAAATGGAAAATGGTTGTACATACCTAGTATGTATACACAACACAAGCTATGTAGTCAATTCAATCAAGACAAGAAGCATGAAGCTATAAGCTGTATTTGTTTACTAAAATGTGAAGAGAATATAAAAGTCAACAATAATATTAGCATTAGCAAACTGACCTGCTCTGGTGAATGGCCTTAATATTCTGATGTAGCACAAGTGTGGGGAAAGAGGAGAAGAAGGAAGAACAAGAGAGGGAGAAGGAAGAAGAGGTTATAGAGACGCAGGAAGAATAGAGGAGGAGAGGGGGTGTAACAACCCAGGACCTCACCCAAAATGGCTAGCCAGAAGATATTATTTAGGTTCCTTGATCCTATATAAGTACCCAAGATCTATCCAGCGAATAACCGATGTGGAACTAAACACACGCCCGCACGGATCCTCACATACTCCCCCCGTTCAAGCCCTGACGTTCTCGTCAGGCTATGGGTTCATATCTATTCAAATCTAATCACAAACACCACGATTGGCCTGTGGTCAGCCTCAATGGATCCGTGCTGCAGTGGCCCCTAGTCCACATAGGTTATGGACCGGATCCGCTCTAATACCATTTGTAATAACCCAGGATCTCACCCAAAGGAGCTAGCCAGAAGGTATTATTTGGGTTTCTTGATCCTGTATAAGTACCCAAGATCTACCCGGCTAATAACCGATATGGAACTAAACACACGCCCGCACGGATCCTCACAGGGGGAGAAGAGAAGAAGGAGAGGGAAAAGAGAAAAGAGAGGAGAACGTAGAGAAGAAATTTCAATTCACTTCATTAAAACCCTAATCATGAAGATAGTCCTCTATATATAGGGCCCAAATAAACACAATTAATATAAAACCCCCTTACACAGAAATAACTCCAAATAAGCCCAAAAATAACACAAATAAGCCCTACACTAATAAAAATGCAAACAAGCCTAGAAATAAAAATAAAGTAAATATGCAAATAAGATGGTGGACTAAGCGGTTAGATAATCAGCTTCGATGTCCCCATCAACTCCTTCCGGATGAGAAAAACTCGACCCCGTCGAGTGCAGGTCTTGCCGGCTGTCGTACTACTCCAGAAAGTCAGGATCAAAGCGTTGCAACTCGGCTCGTGAAATCCACGTCACATTCGATTCGGATCGACCTTTCCACCGAACAAGGTAACGCCAGTAACTTCCTCTCCTGGTAGATATAACCTGCTCATCTAATATATATTCTATGTGTTCTCTGCATGCATGAAATTTTGGAGGTGGAGGCTCAATAGCAGGTGATGGGTCAAGGTAATTAACAGAGGCGGGTGTATCAACAAAAGGGTCAAAAGGAATGAATGTTGACTTTTTATATGGGACTAAATCTTCAATATTAAATGTCGCACTAATCCCATAGTCTTCAGGAAGATCTACAACATAAGCATTCGAACTGATTTTCTTTAGGACTTTGAACGGTCCCGCACTACGAGATTGCAACTTTTTGAACGTTCCCGAAGAAAGTCGTTTAGGTCTAATTCTCACCAATAACATAATCTTCTACATTCAACTCTTTATAACGTCTATGCAAATCAGCAAGGAATTTATATTTTAAGTTATTAGAGTGAAAACGTTTGCTGATTTTCGGATGCAATGAATGCAGGTGTGATGCAAATGATTGTGCAGACTCAGAGACTATGTTGATGAGACATGGAAATCAAGTCTATGGACTGCCTAGGTTTATAACTGTTCACCACTTCGAAGAGACTCATGCCTAAGGACCTATTGACCGAACTATTATATGCAAACTCAGCTGTCGGTAACACTAAATCCCAGGTCCTAGCACGTTTACCTTTCAGACATTTTAACAGGTTTCTAAGGCTACGATTGACAACTTCAGTCTGGCTGTCGGTTTGAGAATGATAGGCAGAAGAAAATTTTAGTTTGGTGCCTATAATGTGCCAAAGAATTTTTCTAAAGTAGCTCACGAATCTAACATTCCCATCAGATATAATAGATTTTAAAAGGTCAGGAGGTCTAACGACTTCATTGAAATAAAATTTGGCAACTCTAGAAGCGTCAGAAGTCTTAGGATAGAGAAGAAAGTGAGTCATATTTGAGAAACGGTCCATAACCACAAAATTGGAATCATGCTTGATAAAGGTACGAGAAAGTCCTAACACGAAGTCAATACTGACATCTTGCCATGGACATTCGAGATGAATCTGAATCTAGTGGTATCTACTCTTCAGGTCGATCTTGGAGAAAACCGTAGCATCAGACATAAAATCTAAGAGATCGTCCAGCCTAGGAATGGACAAATGATACTTAACCGTGATTTTATCAATGGCACGGCTATCAACGCACATCCTCCAAGAGCCATCTTTCTTGGAAGTGTGGAGTGCGGGTACAGCACAGGAGCTCAAACTCTCACGAATATACCCTCGAGTGAGGAGTTCGTCAACTTGACGTTTCAGCTCAGTATGCTCGTTTGGGTTGAGCCTATGATGGGGAAGATTTGGCAAGGATGTTCCAAGAATGAGGTCAATTACGTGCTGGATATCACGCATCGGAGGAAGTGTATCTGGAAGATCCTTAGGAAAAACAGAGTGAAACTCCTCCAACAGGGGAACTACTGCGGGTGGGTGCTCAGGATTCGATTCCACATTGATAACTCTAGCCACAAGGGCGAACACAGATGATTGGCTTTCGATATCTTTCATTACCTCTTTCGAAGTAATGATGTGAAGTGATTCATCTTTCCGTAGTGTAGCACTCTTCTTTTCCGGGGCGAGCTCTCTAGGAGGCAATGAGGTCAGTATAATTTTCCGACCCTGGAACATAAAGCTACACGAATTCGACCGTCCATAAAGTGTGATGTCCCTATCGTATAACCAAGGTCTCCCTAGAATGACTTGACCTACGTCTATCGAAATGCAGTCACACCAGATTTCGTCGTTATAAGATAGGAATTGAATCGGAACGAGACATCTTTCCGTCATCGAGATGGACGTTATATCTACCCAAGCTATCTTATATGGGTTGGGATGAGGGGTAGATTTCAGGCCGAGGCGGGATACAACTCCAGAAGCAATGGCGTTGATGCAACTTCCGCTATCAAATAGGATCTTGCACGTTTTACCATTGATCTTAATGAACGTGTAAGACAGGAAGGTCCTACGCCAATCTTGTTCGGTCTTAGTCTGAGCTAGAGTACACCTAACCACATGAAGCCTAGGATTTTGGTCATTTCGATCAGTGGGCTCATTTTGGGGTTCAGCTTGGATAAACTCTAATCCGGTCTGTTCGTCTCCAAAGTCTTCTACAAAATCCTCGATGTTCGGTTCATAAACTTCTTCGACACATTCAGTCTTCTGGGTCCCAACTTCAAATTCAGTCATTAGATAGGTCTTGGCATTACATTGGGACGCAATATGGCCAAATTTTTGGCACCTGAAACATTGGGTTTGGCTTCTTGAAGGAGGGTTGGAACCTAGTATGCCTTTTTCTTTATCATTTGACGGGATTCTGGACAGGCATCGAGGATGTCCTATTCGGTGCTTGGCTAGAACCGGGCTGGTTAGAAAGATTGGGAAGTGGTCTGGATTGCCGAAGATAATTTTGAGTAGGTCGGGCTCCTGGGACCATGTGCCGGGGGTCAGTACGCCTCACTACAAGGATCCGTAAGAAACTATCCACATCTTGAGCCAACTGGTAGGCTTGGCCAAGGGTGGTAATCTCTCGGAGGATTAATTCTTTCTGGATCTTCTCGTGGAGTCCTGCCCGAAACCTAGAAAGAGTAACAGTCTCCTCTTCGATTACACCGCACCTCATATGAAACTCCTCAAATCGTGCAATGTAATCAGCAACGGTTGATGTCCCTTGAGTTAATCTCTGCCACCTATCCATAAGGCGTTGTCGGTAAGAGAATGGCAGATACTTCTCATTCAGCTTTTCTTTCATATCCTCCTAGGTGCTGATACGAGGAAGCCTTTGGGTCTCACGCACATGTTCAACATTATGCTAGTACCAGTGAGCTTGCCCAATAAGCTTCATTTTAGCAAACCGTACTTTTCTATCGTCAATCATTTCGTACCACTCAAAATAATTATCCATGGCTACTCTCCAATCAAGATACACGCTTGGCTCTAGTTGAACAGCAAGTGTGGGGGCATCTACTCTTACGGTACGAAGTAGTCGCTCGTCAAGATCGCGCTGGTGATCAGGAGGATGTTGGTTCCTAGGGGGATGGGGAAGACCTACAAGTGGTGTGGCCAAACCAAGTTCGGGATAAGCTGCGATTGGGGTTGACGGTTCAGGAGTCCTCGGATGTTGCATTAGAGCACGATCTCTCGCTTGAATTCGTCATGATCAGCTCGTAAGGCAGCGATTTGTTCCATAAGATCTTGCAGAACTCTGGAATCCATTGTAGCTAACGGGGTCTTAGAATGAGTAAGAAGGTACTTCCTACCACTACGGGTTGGCATGCAAGGACTACACTGGTTGATGGTAAGACATGCAATGCTACTAATGACCCTAACTGACCAAATGGGATGCAGGACCAACTACTAATGCAACCTACTATGAGTTCTGAAATCAGCAAATTTTCACAAAAGTAACTTAAAATCTAATGCTACCAATTTGTACTTCGGTTATTTCAGAATTAAAGTATGAAATTAGTCACTATAAGAAGTTAGGTTGCAAGCACGTATTACGGTCATTCTAATCCAAAAGTAATCTGATCGATGGATGTTGAGAAATATCCTGTCGCTAGGGTGTGCTAATTTAATATCTAGATTTAGATGATGAGTAGGATAGGTGTGGTAGTAGATATTCTAGGTTTTGAAATTTGACAGGAAAGTAAGTTTTTAAAATAGGACTGTCATGCAAGAGAACTAGAACATAATCAGATAAACAAGCCCAAAAGAAAGAAGAACCTGTCACCTGTGGTGGATGCAGTCACCTGGAAGTGTCCGTTGTAGAGTCTCGAGCACGAAGTTGGCGCCGGGCGGAGCTAGCTGGAGCTGTGGACCTGGATCTGCAGCACAAGGGGCTCCTGGGCTTCTGAAATGGACTGAAGAATGGCTAGGTCGGGCCTGAGATAGGACCTGCAGCCGCTTGGGCCTGGGCCGCGCTCAAATGATGGCGTGCGAGCTTGGGCCAATACGGGAGCAAGAGCGGCTGGGGTGAGTCAGTGGGGTTGGAGTTGCTGGCCCTTGGTTCGTATAGGAAGGATGGAGGGCCAAGGGAAAAGGGCAGAGTGGGCAAGAAGATGAGGGAGGCGACGGTGGGGATGACGGCCGAAGTCGGGGAAGGAGGTGAGCAGCGGTGCTTAGGCAGAGCCGAGGACGGCGGGTGTGCCTCAGGTGAGATGCGGCCGGAGGAAGGTGGTGGGCGTCGGCGAAGGCGAAGCGGCGCGGAGGCGGTATGACGCGGCGGTGTCGGTGGACGAGGCTTGGTGGAGGCGGAGCCGGCGGAGGTGACGCAAAAGCAGTGGAGCGGCAGCGGTGGCAGCGGCTCAAAAGAGAAGGCAGAGCTCGACTTCGGTGACGCCGCGGCGAGGCGTGCGCAGGCGGCGCGGATCAGCGGGGAGGGCGTCGTCGGGGCTCGGTGGCGGTCGGCTTCGATCGTATGCGGTCGATCGCGGGAAGGAGGTGCCCGAAGGAGGTGTCGCACGGCAGCGGGCGTGGTGGCGCAGCTCGGCGGAGGCGCGGCGAGGGGCGGCCGATCGGGGAAGATGGGCAAGTAAGGTTCTTTTTCTTTTAAACGCACGTGCAGTCACGTGCAACGTTTTTTTTTCCTTCTTTTTTTTTTAACTCGTTACGGGTTCGGATTATCGGGCGCAACCCGCTCCGATACCCGTTATCTCCAGCCCGTGCAGATCACGTGCTTTTTTTTTGGACCCGGGTTACCAGGTTGAGAACTTACCCGTTACCCTAATTCCTTCTTCAACCCCCCGACGGATTCGTGAGGGCGTCGATCTTCACGGCGGCGGCTGCTGGCCGGGGCAGGGATCACGAGAGCGGCTTCGCGACCTGCGGCGGCGGCAAGATCACGGCCACCGGCTTCGTGGCCTGCGGCGAAGGTCGGCGGCGGTCCCCTCTGTGGACCCGACGGTTGGTGGCAGACGCGAGACACTCGGGGCGGCGACGCTCTCGTGGGGACGCGACGATCTCTGGTGGCGAGTCAGTGGCGCTACGAGGTGGGGCGGCAGTTGGCGAAGAAACGGCAACGGGCAGAAGAGAAAATCTTCCGGCGGGGCCCTTCCTTTGTTCTCTGTGACAACCGAGAGGGAGGATGGGGACCTGACCTCACTTCGAGGTGGTGGCCGCAGGTGGCCTGCGGCGGCGAGCGGGAGTGATGGTGGTCGCGGGTGTGATGGGCGGTGGATCCCGCCGCAAAGATTTTTTTTCGTTCACTGGTGAAACCGAGAGGGAGGAACCCCTTTCTTTTGAGTGAGAATCAAGGAAAAGAAAAGAATCTGGAACGTGGCTTTGGCAGCAGGGGCAAAGCCAAAGCTCTGATACCAAGTTGATGTAGCACAAGTGCGGGGAAAGAGGAGAAGAAGGAAGAACAAAAGAGGAAGAAGGAAGAAGAGGTTATAGGGACGCAGGAAGATTAGAGGAGGAGAGGGGGAGAAGAGAAGAAGGAGAGGAAAAAGAGAAAAGAGAGGAGAACGTAGAGGAGAAATTTCAATTCACTTCATTAAAATCCTAATCATGAAGATAGTCACCTATATATAGGGCCCAAATAAACACAATTAATATAAAACCCCCTTACACAGAAATAACTCCAAATAAGCCCAAAAATAACACAAATAAGCCCTACACTAATAAAAATGCAAACAAGCCCAGAAATAAAAATAAAGTAAATATGTAAATAAGATGGTGGACTAGGCGGTTAGATAATCAGCTCCGATGTCCCCATCATATTCATTATCTAGATAACTCAAAGAAAGAAGAAAATCAATGAGTGCTAGAAAAAAAAGATAGATAAAAGTGATCCTGAGCTGGTAAATATGATACTATTTCATATCTCATCAACAGAAGAGATTCAAGAAGCACTTCCATCCACCATCCTCCTCAAAGATTCCAAGTCCCTATTACAAATAATACAATCCCAAGAAAAATTGGTCATCAAAACTTTAACCATCCTTGAGACATGAAACCTCATTTGAAGTGGTGAAGGTAACAGGTGAGGTGCTGTCAAAGTAATATCTGGGCTGGCCCAACTTGGGTGGCATGTACTTCGAGTGAGGGGCTCATCCATGGATTTCATGACATGTATCCATATGTTGATGGACATCATGGGATGGAGTGAAATCCAATGATTCCTTACAAATGGTACATAGAGCAAAATCTGACAACACCTTACAAATTACTTTAACATCCATAGGTGGAAAATAAATAATATCATATTGCACCTACATACTACAGAATTAATTAAACTGGAGAATAAAACACCTATACCTATTGGTTAGTCTACACAAGGATTGATTGATCAAATCAGTAATTTGGAGGTGCTAGACTGAATCCACTTCAGTAGGAAAGCAAATAATTCTTGGCTTTTATGCACAATGTTCCTCTGGTTATTTTTTCCACAACCACGACACAATTAAAAAGGGTCAGAGGTTACATCATTTTAATTATCAGTTGTTATCATAATGACAGAATATAGTACAAAAGTAAAAGAACATGATAAATCTGTGATTATCAAGGTGTCTAGATTCCAAACTTATATGACACCATTACACAGAGTTAGGAGCAAAAACATGTTGAAGATTTGCATGTTGGAGAATTCTGTTGGCTGACTGCTCAGATATGTGCAGATTGATTTTTTATTTTTTTCTAAATCTCCTCTGAGATTCTTAATCTCTCGTAGCTCACCTTTATTTTTTATCTGGAATATAGGTGATTGGTCATGCACTATGTTATTTATTCAGTTTTGGTCAGTCTGAAGAGAAATCGGGCCTTTGACATGTGGTTTGGACCTTTCCCCTTCACAATTGAATTTTCTTTAATTGACTGGGCATCGTCTATTGCAACACAAGGAAGAACTGAAGATGTGCACCATTTTGGGATATTCCCTGCTTCGTCATTGAAAATGGCCACTTTAAAGATATATGAACAAACAAGCAGAACAAGGGATTCTCTACAAGGGTAAGAATAAATCTTGGAAATTTTTCCGCACAAACACATTGAAAGAACCCTTTTTTTTAATGAATACAGTGGAAATACCACCATCCAGGATTGAATCCGTAAATCCATAACCTCTCCCCAAGTGAGAGGGGTTCCAACCAGTTAACCAAGCTGGTGATGATCGAAAAACCTATTGAACTGCAAAAACAGAAAACAAATGGCTTAAACTTAATAGAGAGAGAAAGATGGATGAATGAAGGAGAAAAAAGGGATGACCTAACAATCAAGCTGACAACTGAGAAAATGCTTGCTAAATTATAGAGCTATGGTCAAATTGGTGTTTAGAGATGTGAACCAATTTATCATGGATGAAATAGGGGCATAGAGTTTCTTTGCAAGCTCTAACCTAACATTGCATAGACCTGATAAGACATTACAATATTCCACCACCCATCGTGCTCAGACATATTGGAGGGCTCTATGTGCATGTCTTGGGGCATATCCTAACTCTGCATTAACATTTTTAAACTACGCCAGCCTATTGACACTTTGTTCACAGATATATAGATCATTGTGGTTATACTTTGCTTCCAAAGAAAGAACAAAATTACATCTTGAGTGCACTTCCTCCACATGCAAGTGCCTGGTTCTTGGGGATTCACTAATGCAACCATGTTAGCTAACCACCTGTTTCCCCACAAATTTATAGGTTTATTATTCAAAATACTATAGTTATAAGAAACCAATAAGAGAGTTTATTGTTTTTTGAGATGTTCACTCAAATATATAAATTTGTGCTAGAAATACCCCATCAAAATATTGAAGAAAACAAATAAAAGGGATAATAAATAGATTAAATTTTAAAAAAAAAAGATAATGATTTGATAAAAGATACAGAGAACTCAAGTCTCAATTGAGATCTACAAAAATCAAGAGGCAATAGATAAAATGCAATAATACAAGTAAAATAGTGAATATCTTGTATACCAAAATTCAGCGCACATCGAAATTTAGAAAATAGAATACTTAACCAAATAGAGAAAATATAAAATAAAAATATAAAGAAAGAGGAAAATCCCAATGCTTAATTTACACCCAGATTCAAGATGCAAGAAATATAATACTCGAACCAATCATATAAAGACCATAGACTCCAAAACAACAAAAAAATAACATAAATTACCTTGAAAATATTAAAAAGCTAAAATAAACATGAAATTGTAATGACCTAGGACCATATCCAAAGCTAGCCATAAGACTAGGACCTAGAACTTTATCTAAAAACGCAAGCCATAAGATATGATTTGGGTTCTTTGACCCTATATATGTAACCAAGATCTATCTAGTACATAACCAATGTGGAACAAAACACCCATTCGCACGAGTCCTCACACACTTCCCTATTTAAGCCCGAGCCTACTTGCCAGGGCAAAGGTCCAGTGTCCTAACCGCTATTTCCAATACTATGAATGAGAATAGCACATGATGTGAGCATATGGTTGGGTAACAGATTTGGACTAGCCACGTTAGTATCGTTCCCTATCACAGGTTGGAAATGTGATAGTATCATTGTCCCGTCATAAGCTCAAAATTTCACCATGGATAATCCAAAGATGAATTTCATGTCATCCCCCTTTTTGTATAATCCTCGAAATATTTTATTGAACTGCATTCATGTTAAATTATAGTGTAGTAAGATTGAATTCAACTACTAAACCAAAAAAAGGATTGAGTTTTCTTTTGTAGCATAATATGTGTGCGAGGACCCATGCAGGTGTACGTTAGTTCTCACATTGGTCATAAACTAAGTAGATCTTGGGTACATATACAGGGCCAAAAAATCTAAATAACACCTTCCAGCTAGGCTTGTTGGCTGAGATCCTAAGACGTTACAAATGGTAACAGAGCGTATCCAACCCATGAATGTTTGTGATTTGAATTGAATAAATTTGGACCCTTAGACAGGCAAGGATGCCAAGGCCTAAATAAGGAGAGTGCGTGAGGACCCATGCGAGCGTTGTTTAGTCCCATATCGGTTAAGCACCAGGTCGATTTGGACTTCCTAAACAAGGCCAAGGAACCCAATAAATTTCTTTTAGCTAGCCTTTTTTAGCAAGGTCTTAGGCCATTAGAAATCGAGAAAACCAACAGTTAATGCAGGATTCATGGAATTTCAAATGAGAAGAAATATAACATTAAATCAAAATCAAACAATGACAATATTGCCATTACAACTAAAACATAAAACAAAAAGATAAAAGAAAATGAATAACAAATAGAGAAATCATGAAATTAATAAAAGAAATTCAAAAATATTAGAAATAACTACTCAAATAACGAAGACTTGAGAAACAATACTTCAGCCTCACAAAATACATGAAAAACAAATAAAGAATACCACAAAGAGAAATACAAGAATAAGAAAATAAATTGATGCAAGAGATAAAGAAAACCAAGGGCTAACTTAAGATTCAAAAAATTTACAAGGCGAAGAAACATAACATCAATACAAATCAAATAACAAATACCTCAAAAATGTCAGGGTTAGACCCACATCAATATATTATAAGTAATAAAAAAATATGAAATGGAGAAAGTATAAAAAGAAAATAAATTGGTCAAACAAACAGAGAAACCTGGGGGTAAAATAGATTCAAAAAAAAAAAAAGAAAACAGAGTCCTAGCGGCAAGAAACTAATAACTAGCTCCACCTCACACAATAAATACTTTGGAAATTGAAAGTAAGCCCAAATCATCATACTGGAAAAAAGAAAATAAACATACAAAATAAAAGAAATAAGATAAATTAAACTGATAAGAAAAACAAAGAGACCTTCACACAAAATTCAAGAAGCAAGAAATATAATAACAAATCCAACTCATATAATGCACATCTTAGAAATGAAATTAAGCCTGCATCAATATACTAAATGAATACCACAACAAATAATGCAAAAAAAAAAAAAAAAAAAACAGACCAAGGGTAACTTTAAGATTCATAGTATTCAAGAGGCAAGATAGAAAACACCAGATCCAACTCATATAATGAAGACTTTGGCATTGACATTAAGCCTATATCAGATACTCCGAAAGAGAGAAATGGAGAGAGAGAGAGAGTACTTTAGCACATGAAGCCTTGATCATAAAAAACACTCAATATGGCCTTGCCAAAAAAAAAAATTCCAGATATAATATATAGAGATGGAAACCAGCAAAGCCTTCTACTTTCTTCCTATTGAAGGAGAGAAGAAGCAATCTAATGTCCAGAAACAGAATGGAAAGAACTATGGTAAAGAACCAAACCATAGAAGAACTATAGAAAACAAAGAGAAGAAAAACTCTTAACAGCTTCTTGCTTGAATTGGGCAAGACTGTACCTTTGAGAGATTCAATGGCCAATTGAAACATTGAGACCATGCCTGCAAATATTTTAGGGTTTTCATTGGTTTGTTGCAAGAGTAGAAAGATATCAAGAAGAACCAATTTTGACAAAATGAATCATTAAAGATGAGAGAACAAGAAAAATCATGCATTAAATAGATTGCTAAAGTGAAGGGCGGGGTATGGGGAGAAAGGACAGAGATTGCTCACCAAGACAGAGATTATGGATATCAGTCTTTTTTGAGAGAGTATATCAGCATACATGTAATTGGAATCCAATGTCCCCTTTAAAGACTGTGATTTCTTGACTTGAAGCCTTCTCGGTTACGGAGAGCGACAACTGTTTAAATAGAAGAGCATAATCAATTGAGAAACACAAAGATGCAAAATGGGAGGTTAAGGATTGTAGGAAAAGTGTATAACATGGCTGAACAAAAGGAACTTGCAATTAGTGGAGCAAAGGAAGGTGCTGGAGTTAAAGAAGAAAACTTGAGTGATCATAAGGGTGTGAACAGGTGCGAGCAGCTCCCACACCACATCAAACATGTGTTAGAGTTAAAGAAGAAAACTCGAGTGATCATATCTGGCGTAATCAATACTATAATTTGGAGTCTCTAGTGGGTGAGCGGCTCGTGGCACCGAGGCAGGTCTGTAGTCTGTCGTCTTGAACAAAAGATGATGTTTGTCTCCACATTGGATCAAGAACAAGGTCAGAGGGATCAAATATTGCTAACTCATATAGAGCCAACGAACCGGCCTAACCAGAAACTAGAGCTATATGCATTATATGGACAAAAAGTAATCTTACCAGGATCATTCAATATGACAAATATGAATTGCAAGATAGTACGGGTCGCACCTATACTACTCTTTTAGTACGAATTTGTTTCCTTACTGAAATATACACAACAGTGGAACAATTTTTGACATAAACAATGATATAATATGGGGACTAATGAGGTGCAATTTTTTCCTTTTAAGTCTTTTTTAAGGCCTTGAGCTATTAGAAGAAAGGGAAGAATATTATGAACTTCTAGACTATGAATTTTAAAAAAATGGCACACCAAACAATTGCTAAATAGTCAAAGACCAATAAATAGTATTTTTATACATACACGCAGGTAATGTATATACATCAATGCATGCATAAATACGCCCGTGTATCTAATTTATTTTTTATCAGACTAATAGATAGGATTATGAATCATCTCAATGGACGCCACTTCATTTCATATTCGACGATATCTAGCATGCAAGGGAGAAAAACGAACAGCATGTTTGAATAGGCTGTTAATTAGAGTAAGCAGCACACAAAGCTCCAATCACATTTCCAAACATGCAGCCTCTGGAGATAATGTTTCTTATTTATTTATAGAGCCACATTATATTTATTAATGAAGAGGTTTTTTTCATGACCCACACAATATCAGCAACACAAGAACAAAATCTTAAAAAAAAAAAAAACAAGAAGAAGAAAAAAGGAAGATCGCTACCACTATAAGAAGTATATGCACCTCTTTCACAGGCGAAATCAAGCCACACCACACGTTCCAACAATTCCTTTCAAGTGCCTACAAAATATTTGGAGATAAATCAGCCTAAAGGGGATAAAGACAACGCACAACCTAATGTGCTTCTAATTGCCCTTGTTTAGCACAAGATGAATGCTGAAGATTTTTCAAAGAAACCTGAAGATTTTCGAAAATTAAGGGAAAAAAGATGAAGTATTTCGTTAGCCACAGTTTTTTATAAGTTACAGATCAGAGAAAACAGATGACATGTTCTATGAGATGTGCTGGAAAAATAATACACCACCACAAACAAAAAACAACAAAAATAGATTAATTTCCGAACTGCTTCTCCAGTGCCAAATTCAACATGACCAAATCCCTCAAAGTTTCCATCATCAGTAACAGCCACCAGGTTTTCAACAATCCCCCTGCCTATTTGTAGAATTGAACCCTATAGGGGAAAGAACCGCATTAAACATGCACATGTACAAACATGGATGTCACCGAAAGACATTTAGACACCTTAGGAAAAAGAATAAAGCATAGACACCATAAATCACTAAAAGTGGGAAAAGAGAAAAGCAAGGGGAAAGAGATGCTCACTTTGATGTAGAGGATACAGATGCCAGTCTTTCTTGAGAGAGGATGTGAGCAGGATCACATAATCCGAATGGATTTTCTGTCAGAGGGGTATATTTTGTTTGACTTTAGAGCATTCTCAGTTTTGCAGAGCAGAAAGGGTTTTAAGAAGGGATCAGAAATTGATCAAGAAAGAGAGAGTGGGGTAAACAGGAGGTTAGGAATCACTGGAGGGGGGATAGTGGTCAAACAAAATGAACTTGTGGTTGGTAAAGTGGAGGAAGGCACCGAGTTCAGAAGGGAACCCCAAGAGAACATACGGAAACTCAAGCAATCACTCTGCAATGCCCGAAATGCTCTTCAAAAAAGTTTCAATTCCTTAACACATTCAAAACTAAGATATAGCACAAAGAGAGTCAAAATTAAATTGATCAGTTTTCTTTTTTAGGAAAAAAAAAAAAGAATACCCAATCACTTCAAGCGACTTTACAAAACCTTGTACAAATATGGTACAACTCAAGCCTTTCTCGCCCTTTTGGTAAGAATTATCCTTTCCTGCATTATGCACAAAAATGAAACAACTTGGCTTCTACAATTGATGTAGTCTCAGGACTCCATCTTATACATAGTTTATATTTTTTGTTCTTTCTGTGTTTTCCATCCAAAGCCATGTTTAGGCTTGAATTTTCAGTCGTGTCATGTACTAGTACTGCTAAGCAAAAAAGGTCCACCTAGGTGTGATAGGAAGCCTAACCTAACTCCAAACCACCATACTTAATTGCTTGAGCCTTAGTCTTTCTTCAATGCCCACGGTGATCACTCATCTCTAGGAACGGAGAAGGATGGATGATAATCTTGGAAATAAAATTGTGCATGCTGAATGTATAGAAGAAGAGAGGAAGTTAGAAAAGAAAAAAAGAAAGAAAAAAAACATATTGTTCACGTAAATAGTAACCCGACCCATTACTGTTCGTGAGACAGTAACCCGACCCGGTTACTATTCACAGAACAGTAACTCGGCCTATAAAAAGAGGTAGCCAAAAAAAAAGAAAAGAAGAAAAAGAAACCCTAGAAAGGTGAGTGCCACCGTGGGCAAAGCCCTAAGAGACCCTTTTTCTTTCACTTTCATCCTGCTTCTTGACCTATTTCTTCTTGAAGCCACCTTCTTGACCCCGTCATTCTTCATCTCAATACCTTAGTGGAGCGCGGCCTGAAGATTCTCATTGGATTGGAGGGACCAAACTCGCAGAGGTAATTATCCGACTAGTTCTATCACCATCTTTTGTCCAACCCACGTTTCTTCATCCATCCATCATTATCTCTACCCATCATCATTACCATCGTTGCCATCTATCACATCCTTGGAATCCGAGTTTACTGGCAGTATTTTTTTTATTGTTCTGTTGTGGTTATTTTCAGTTTGCTATACTAGTTATATTTCATTGATTAGGCTTCATTAATAAGATATCTACCATATTTTGTTTTGCGTTCACATACCTCTATGATGATCTTTTGGGACGATGAGTATTTGCTGAAGTGTCTAATCTATCGCACCATAATTGATTATTATGAAATCAATCTACACCTGTAGTAATCGATAATAGGTTGCACCAAAGTGGTATCAGAGCAAATAGGTCTTGCATATCTAGAAATTTTTATTATTGTGTTTGCATCATAGCATTCATTTTTTCTGCACTTTGAATTCTGAGAATTAAATTTCTGCACTTCAAAACAGAGAAATATATTTTTTGGATTAAAAAATAATAAATTATATTTTCTGCATTTAAAACTACAAAAATTTTAATTTTCGGAGTTAATAATACAAAAAAATTAGTTTCTGCATTTAAAAAAATTTTGCATTCATTTTCCGCATTTAAAAAATAAAAAAATATTTCTGCATTAAAATATTAATTTATGTATTAAAATATTTATTTTCGGCATTAAAAAAATAAAAAAAAATATGAAAAACTTTTTCTGAAAAAAATCTGTTTCACCTCCATAACATTAGAAGCACCTCCGAAACAATTTTGGGTCGAATCTTAGCCTACAATCATGTCTGATAATTGGCAAGATGCATTTAGAACCCAACAACAAATCTTAGAGCAGATCCAACAACAGGTAGAACACCTCTCCAACTTCATGACTAGACTAGAATTAAACATACCTAAGATAGTGAGACCTAGAAGAGAGAAAAAACATCAGAATAAACCAAGACGTAAAGTCGGACCTCAAGGTAGACAAAGGGTCCATCAGAGGGTAGTCGAGAGTAGTGAATCAGATGAGATAGAAAATGAATTAAATGACCGACCACCACGTAGGAACAGAGAGAGACCACCACATAGAGAACCCCATCGTGCCAGACGTTGGAATGATGGCATTAAGATTGATGTTGGGGATTTTGAGGGGCGTTTCCAGCCAGATGTTTTCCTTGATTGGGTCGACAAAATCGACCAATATTTTGATTGGAAGAAAATCTCTGAGGATAAAGTCAAATTTGTGACTCTCAAATTAAAAGGACACGCATTGGTTTGGTGGAAACAACTCCAGAAACGAAGAGTTCAGCAAGTTAAGGATAAGATCCGTACCGGAGCAAGATGAAAGAGAAGTTGAGGAAGCGATTTGTCCCATTGAATTATCGCCAAAACCTCTACTTGAAATTCCAAAACCTCCGACAAGGGACTAGGACCGTAGATGAGTATACCGAGGAGTTCTATGAGCTCCAAGCAAGAAACGACCTTAGTGAGGACCCCATTCATGTTGCCAGTAGATATATCAATGGCTTGAGACGGGACATCCTGGACCAAGTGGAGATGTTCGATGTCTTGAGTATTGATAATGCCCATCGCCGTGCACTAAGAGTGGAAGCACAACAAAGGCGAACTAGTGGTCAAAAGTGGGACTCAAACAAAAACCCCACTACCCATGAAAAGAGTCAGTTCGGAAATAAGGCAATAAGTTCTCAGAACCCTACCAAGACCCCAACTGCCTTAAAGCCCAATACTAGCAAGGAATTATGGGACAAGGGCAAAGGCGTATTGGCACCGACACCTGATTCTACTATCATTTGCTATAAGTGCCGACAACCCGGACATAAATCCTCTGAATGTCCCTTGAGAAAATTTCAGTCTCAATCACACCTGATTGAGCAAGGATGGCAGGACGATTCAGATGAACCCAATCCAAAGGCAAATGAGGGTGAGTCTAAACAGGAGAATGAGTCGGAGAACGACGATGTCCACATTACAGGTGATGAGGTGGGTCCACTTCTAGTGATTCACCGTGTCATGGCTGAACCTAAGCAATCTGTCTAGGACAATTGGTTGAGGCGAAGTATTTTCTTGACTATAGGTACTGCAGGAGGATATAGATGTTCTGTCTTGATTGATAGTGGCAGTACTGAAAACTTCGTATCTCAACACATGGTTGATAAACTAAAAATACCTACACAAAAGATTCATAAACCATATAAGGTACTTTGGTTTAAGGAGGGAGATGAGGTTCCAGTCACCCACAGGTGTCTAGTAGAGTTTTCCATTGGGAAACGATACCAAGATCAGGTATGGTGTGACGTTATGCCTATGTAGGTGTGCCACATGTTGTTAGATAGGCCTTGGCGGTACGATAGGAAGATCCAACATGACAGAGAAAAGAACACATGTTTCTTTGTGAAAGACAATGAATATCACACTCTATCCACAAAAGGAATTGCATGGGTATAACACGAAAAATTTTGTGAAAGATAGAGGCAAAGAACGTACTCAAAGGGCCTTGATTCTAAATTCAAAATATTTCTGAGCTAAGATGAGAGATGGCGTCATTAGATACGTGCAAAAATGTCAACATTGTCAGCAAGAAAAGGAAAAGGTCCAAAATACATGCTTGTACACCCCGTTGCCTATCCCTAGTGGCTCTTGGGAGGATGTCACCATGGACTTCATTGTAGTACTACCCATGACTGCTAGGAAGGTTGATTCGACTTTTGTTGTGGTGGATCGGTTTTCAAAAATAACACATTTCATTCCATGTAGGAAAACATCTGATGCATCTCATATAGCACATTTATTTTTTAAAAAAATTGTTAGACTGCATGGTATTCCATGATCATTCACATCTGATAGAGATACAAAATTTACTAGTTATTTTTGAAAAACTCTTTGGAGCAAATTAGAAACAAAAATAAACTTCAGCAGTGCTTATCACCCTCAAACAGATGGTCAAACAGAGGTAATGAACCGACACTCGGTAACATGCTTAGATGTTTGGTTAGTGAGCGTCCTACGCAGTGGGATTTGGTTTTAGCACAGATTGAATTTGCATACAACAGTTCTATAAATCGTACTACTGGTAAGTCTTCATTTGAAATCATCTATGGTTTTCCTATTCCACACATACTCAATCGTACTTCCATTCCCTATCATGGTCGGATAAGTGCTGAAGCAGAGGACAATATTGATCAGGTCTGTCACATCCAATGAAAAGTCCATCAGCGCTTGCTTGACTCCAGTGCCAGGTATAAGGATAATGCTGACCGTCATCGCAAGGAGGTTCACTTTGCAGAGAGCGATCTGGTGATGGCCTATTTCAGGAGAGAGAGATTTCCATTGAGTAGTTACAGCAAGCTCAGCATGCGAAAGTATGGTCCATTCCGCAAACGTCGAAAGCTGGAGGAGAGCGCCTATTTATTGGAGCTTCCAGACAACGTCCAGACTTCCCCAATTTTCAATGTCGCCGACCTATACCAGTTCCATGGAGATCCACCAGAGGTGGTTGCAGTTCCAGATCTACCCAGCACCAGCTCAGAGTCCAGTTTTTATGAGAGTATTTAGGATATTCTTGACGTGCGAGCAGTAGACACTAAGCGTGGGCAGTACCGCAGATTCCTTGTGCGTTGGCATGAGAGACCTATATCAGACAGTTCATGGATCAGCGAGGATGAGTTGAGGCGCCAGAGATCCGATTTGTTGCAGCGCATACAGGATGTCAACTCGTCGGGAGTCGAGTTCTTCCCAGCTGGAGGAAACTGATGTAGTCTCAGGACTCCATCTTATACATAGTTTATATTTTTTGTTGTTTCTGTGTTTTCCATCCAAAGCTATGTTTAGGCTTGAATTTTTAGTCGACTTATGTACTAGTATTGCCAAGCAAAAAGGATCCACCTAGGTGTAATAGAAAGCCTAACCCAACTCCAAACTACCATACTTAATTGCTTGAGCCTTAGTCTTTCTTCAATGCCCACAGTCATCACTCATCTCTAAGAACGAAGAATGATGGATGATAATCTTGGAAATATAATTATGCATTTTGAATGTATGGAAGAATGGAGGAAGGAGTTAGAAAAGAAAAAAGAAAAAAAAAAAGAAAAAAGAGAAAAAATATTGTTCAAGTGAATAGTAATCCGACCTGTTACTGTTCACGGAACAATAACCCGACCCGGTTACTATTCATGGAACAGTAACTCGGCCTATAAAAAGAGGACAACAGCCAAAAAAAGAAAAGAAGAAGAAAAAAATCTATGCCACCTTGGGTAAAGCCCTAAGAGACCCTTTCTTTTTCACTTTCATCCTATTTTTGACCTATTTCTTGTTGGAGCCACCTTCTTGACCCCGTCATCCTTCATATTGATACCTTGGTGGAGCGCGGCCTGAAGATTCTCATTGGATTGAAGGGACCAAACTCGCAGAGGTAATTATCCGACTAGTTCTATCACCATCTTTTGCCCAGCCCACGTTTCTTCGTCCATCTATCATTATCTCCACCCATCATCATTACCATCGTTGCCATCTATCACATCCTTGGAATCCGAGTTTACTGGCAGTATTTTTTTATGGTTCTGTTGTGGTTATTTTTAGTTTGTTGCGCTAGTTGTATTTCATTGATTAGGCTTCATTAATAAGATAACTATCATGTTTTGTTTTGCGTTCACATACCTCTATGATGATCTTTTGGAATGATGAGTATTTGCTGAAGTGTCTAATCAATCGCACCATAATTGATTATTATGAAATCAATCTACACCTATAGTAATCAATTATAGGTTGCACCA
This sequence comes from Phoenix dactylifera, assembly GCF_009389715.1. Taxonomy (NCBI): domain Eukaryota; kingdom Viridiplantae; phylum Streptophyta; class Magnoliopsida; order Arecales; family Arecaceae; genus Phoenix; species Phoenix dactylifera. The sequence continues at coordinate 185,016 of NW_024068057.1, read as the reverse complement.
GCAATGATGTATAATGGGGCCTAATACTGTACAAAGTACAAAGACATTACTTTTAAATCCTTTTCACCGGTTGCAAGCTATATTTAAAATGGAAATAAAAGCATGAATTTCACATTCTTTCAAAAAAATTGATGCACAAATAGCAATAGAATAGTGTTTGTACATACATATGAATATTAATGAACATAAATAATATAAATGTACATGATTCACTTTTTAATCAGACTGATATAATCATCTTAGTAATCGACAATTCATTTGGAAGCATACCCATCATCATATAGCACAAAAGGGGCAAAAAACACAAGAACATGTTTGACCATCTTGATTAGCGTAGCCATGCCCACCAATCCACATGCATGTTTCAAAAATGCAGCAGCCAAAAATTATATTCCCTATATATTTACAAGGGTACATCAAATTTATTAATATATAGACTCTTCCTTCCATGAATTGCAATGCATCCGCAATATAAGGATGAAAACCTTCTTTAAAGAGAAAGAAAAAGGGAAGACCAGCACCTGCATAAGGGTGCATGTGCCCCTTTTACTGGCCAAATCAAGCCTCATTGCACACCGCAACAGTTCCTAACCCATTCATTTCAAGTACCTAAAAAAGCCTGGACATAAGTAATTAAGATTATACCTGATCCTCTTCAAGGGATTTATCCAAAACTTTTATTAGTATAGTATGACAGCTTTTCTCGCCCTTTTGGCAAGAATTACTTTTCTTCTTCCAATATGCACAAGTGAAATAATTTGGCATCTACAACAATATAAATCGGGGCCTACCACTGTGCAATTCTTTTCTTTTAAGTTTTTTCCAGCTCGAGCTATAAAAAGAACAGGAAGAAAAACAGACTTCTATATGATGCTCTGAAAAATTGGTGCACCAAACAATTACTAAATAGTCAGATAGCAGTAGAATGGTGTTTGTATACATACATTTGCATATGCATGTGCATGTACTTAAATACAACCATGTCTATGACAAGTTTTTTTCCAGCTCGACCTATAAGCAGAACAGGAAAAAAAACATAGACTTCTATGTGATGCTCTAAAGAATTGGCGCACCAAACAATTACTAAGTAGTCAAATAGCAGTAGAATGGTGTTTGTATACATACATTGGCATATACGTGTGCATGTACCTAAATAAAGCCATGTATACGACTTACTTTTGTCAGACCAATTGATAGGATTATAGGTCATCTCAATGAATATTGATTCATGTGGAAGCATACTCGTCATCATCCAGCATCTGAGGGGGGAAGCCAAGAAGATGCCTAAATAGATTAACTAGAAAATCTGCATGCACGATTAAAAATTGCAGCATGTAGAGATAATGTTTCCCTTTTTTAATTTATAATTTTTGTTTTCATGACCCACATGATACCAGCAAAACAAAAACGAAAAATCTTTTGCAAAGCAAAAAAAAAGAGAAAAAAGAAAAAAGAAAAGAAAAAGGGAAGAGCAATACCCATTGTAAGGGTATAGGTGCCCTCATTAAGAGTACCAAATCAAGCCTCACTGCATGTCCCCACAGTTCCAGAAATTCATTCCCAGTGCCTGCAAAAGAATCAGAAATAAACACAACTAAAGGTGAAAATAAAAGATGATGGACAACCATATATACTTAGGAGGTTAGGACAGTCCTCATTCCATGAGAAAAATTGGAAAACTTCTTCACATCAAATTTTTTTCAGATGAATGCTGAAGGTGTTCAAACTTCAAAAGGAAGGGAAAAAAACAGGATGGAGTATTCTACTATCTGCAATTTTTAAACTAGAAATTTTTAAAGCAATCATCATAGGAGAATAAGGTGAATGTTTTACAAGTTACAGATCGAAGAAGGCAATCCATGCAATGTAAGTTACCAGCAGAAGAATTAGTTTACCACTAAAAAAGAAAAACAAATGCCTTATATTTTGAGTTATTTCAGGAGCAAATTCAACATAACCAAATCCCTTAAAGCATCTACCGTCAACAACAGTCAACTAGGCCTCAACAATCACACTGTCACTTAGAGAATTTGACCTGCAGGGGAAAGAAGAATATTTAACATGCCAACATGTGTATATATATAAATACATATATACATACATACACGTACATACGTCCACACATACATACATATGTACATATAAAGGTGTATATATGTACCTATATACGTATAATTATATGCATATGTATATGTATGTATGTGTGTGTGTGTAACTGGGGAATTACCCAATAGGAGCTTGTTTAGATTTTCTACTCTTACCACTATTTATAAATGACAGGTATAGATAACAATTTCAAGTGTTGATGCAAATTTCTTATATAGCCAGCCCTCAGTAGAATTCCTTAGATCATCACATGCAAAGAGACGCGAGGGACACACTAGAATTCACAAGTCATTAAACATTAAACATTAAATTTTATTTTGATTGCTTCGGATTTAAACCTGACTGACAACCAAATTTTAAGAGTGGTCGAAGTTTTACAGATATTTTTTCCCATAAAGACAAGGCATGCTAATTTACAACAGGACCCATTCAGAGAGATAAAAAGGGAACCTCAGAAAAGTGAGATAACACGTGTTACCCATGGCGTACTGCATGGAAAAGCTTATAATCAAACTAAGGTTACATTAGCATATTAAAAGAATGCCAAAAACAGGAGAAAAAAGAGAAAATGGACTGATCAAAGCAATAGAGAAGAGGGAATGGACAACTTTACATCCACATCATTCAAGTGGCATGACAGATAGCACCAAACCCCACTCAAGTAATGCATATCCCAGATAAAATATTTTGAAAGGAAATAAAATAGAATACCAAACAGGAAAAAATAATTCAAGAGAAACCTTAATTATATTACATATAATGCTCGATCGGCATTGGAAAGAACGCGCAGATATATAATATTAGAGATAGAAACCGGCAAAGACTTCTACTTTCTTGCTTGCAAAGAAGAGAAGAAACAACCGAACGTCAAGAAAAGAGAAAAGAAAGAAACAAACCCATAAAAAAAACAATTACATGCTTCTTTAGGGTTTACTTCATCCATCGGGCACGGTATCATTCAGAAGAACAAATTTTTGACATAATAAACCACCCAATATTGGGAAAAAAGAACAAATCTTGATGGAGTAAATCGCTAAAAGCGAATGAAAAAGGAAAAAGCAGAGACGCTCACGGCTCACCTGGACGAAGGATTACCGTGGCCTCGGTTAAAGAAGGGAGCAGGAACAGATCAAGAAGCACGAAGCGAGAAGAAGTTGGTAAACGCGAGGCTTAGGGATGGAAGGATGGGTGGATCCCCTGGTAAAGGCGAAGAACTTTAGGTCGAAAAAGCGGTGGTAGGCGCCGGGGAAGCGATCGCGGGGAGACGTGGGCTGCTGCCGAGGCCGTCGACGCTCAGGGCGGCGCACGGCGGAGCGGAGCGAGCAGCGGCCGTCGCTACCGCCCTCGGCAACTCCGTCTTCGGCCATTTTCTTGTACCATGGCTCCTCCGACTAGAGAGCTTCTTCCCGGGCTGCGTAGAGGGAACGAGGAGTTGAGCGGGGGAAAAGCTGCGCTGCGGGACCGCCCTCTTTATAGGTGTAGACGGCCTCCTTGCGTAGGAGGTAGGATATACGCCTGCGTAGAATAGACGCTCGAGGCTCTACAGTTTGCGATGAAATGAACGGAAGAGATCGATCCCACATGGAACTTAATATGCAACCTGTAACACCTGCATTTGTGTTGCAAAATTTTTTTTTCAAAATTGTACAACGACGACTCGCGCACAACCGATATGCGTGCAGCCATAGGATAAAAAAAAAAAAAAAAAAAAAAAAAAAGGGAGAATACAAGAACGACAAAATCAAAGTATAGGTGTAATTTTTTTTTTCCGAAAGGACCGTAATGAGCATAAAAAAATGAAAGAGAAAGGAAGGACAAACGGCTAGTGAGAGAAACTCTGGGGAAGTGAACGGCTAGTTACGCCGTACCTCAGAGGTGTTTAACGGCTACTACGCCGGCGCTTTCCTCCGGCGGTCATCACCGGTCCAGTCCGACAACCCGGAGGGGGAGGGGGTGGCCTCGTTTTCCGTCCTCGCAGGCGGCTCCCGCGGGCCCTCGATTTCGGCCTCCTCGCAGGCGGACCCCGGCGTTCGCCTCGGGTTTTACTACGCCGGCGTTTTCCTCCGGCGGTCATCACCGGTCCAGTCCGACAACCCGGAGGGGGAGGGGGTGGCCTCGTCCCGCGGGCCCTCGATTTCGGCCTCCTCGCAGGCGGACCCCGGCGTTCGCCTTGGGTTTACTACGCCGGCGTTTTCCTCCGGCGGTCATCACCGGTCCAGTCCGACAACCCGGAGGGGGAGGGGGTGGCCTCGTCATCCGTCCTCGCAGGCGGCTTCCGCGGGCCCTCGACTTCGGCCTCCTCGCGCGCGGACCCTGGCGTTCGCCTCGGCTTTGCAGGCGGACTCCTCCTCTTGCAGGCGGACTCCTCCTCTTGCAGGCGTTCGCCTCGGTTTTCTTTTCCAGCTAACTCCTCCTCTCTCTTGCAGGCGGACTTCGTAGCACGCCCCTCATGGATCGGAAGGGGAAGGGGAAGGCGCCGGCGGGGACGGAAGCGAGCGGCTCGGCGAGAGGCTCAGGTAAGCCCCAAACTTCTGGTGGTGTATCCGAAGGCGGTCGGGGGGAGCACCCTGGTGCCTGGTCGAGGCCGGGGCCGTGGGTGACTCAGTGGCCCACGGCCGCGGAGATTGAGCGGCTGAGCCGCCGCTTCCCGGAGATCGTGACGCTCCGGGAGGAACCCATTGCAGCGGCTCGCTTGGACTGGGAAGGCAGGGCTGTCGTGGTACGCAGCCTGGGACGCCGAGTTCCGGCCGAGTGGGTAGCCAAGGATGTGGCTACCCGGGCCAAGCTCCAGGATGTGGTGGCCGTCCCTCTTGCGGACGGCTACCTGGCTCTACGGTTCCGATCATCGGCGGACCGAGAGCGAGCTCTAAATTTGGGACCCTGGGTAGTGGGGGGGCAACTCCTTGCTATGACACCCTGGGTCCCTGATTTCGAGCCAGGGGAGGAGGCGGTGTTGCCGGTGGAGGTGTGGCTTCGTCTTCCCCGCCTGCCACCGGAATACTGGACACCGGCGACCATCCTAGACATAGCAAGCAGGGCCGGCCGTCCGATCGCCGTGGATGCTGTCACCGAGCAGCGGCGGGCGATGGCGTTCGCCCGGGTGAAGGTTGCAGTCGATGCATCCACGCCCCTAAAACCTGGAATCCGGATCCAGGGGAAGACGAAGGTGCGGTGGCAGCCCTTCGTCTTCGAGAATATACCTCTCCTCTGCTCCCGGTGCGGGCGGATGGGCCACCTGGAGGCGGCCTGCCGATTCCCGACGGCTTCTGGGGGGGTGGAGGATCCGCCACCTGTGGCGGTGGACCCTGGTGGCGGGTCGGCTTCGACGCCCCCCGGTGTAGGGGAGGAGAACCCAGGGCTAGTGTTCGGCCCCTGGATGGTGGCGACGCGGCGGAGGCCTCCGCCGCGAGAGCCACGACCACCACGGCCGAAGGGGACTCAACCCGTGCCTGGATCTGCCCCGCCCCGGTCGCCTTCTCCGGTAAGCAGACCAGAGATGTCTGTGTCTGACCCGCGGCCTGAGCTGCCCGCCGCCCGACTGCCATTGCCAGTTGCCCTACCGGTGTCCCCTGTGGACACCGAAGGCTGGCAAAAGCCGACGAAAGTCGCCAGGCGACGATCGCCGGTGGGTGGGGGGTGGGCTCGCACCGGGATATCCCGACGATTCCACTCTGGGTCGACTCGGTCGATGACCTCGACGAGGTCGACCGAGTGGGCGACTCGGCCCTGGTCGTCGCTGGGCCTAGTGAGCCGAGTCGGGCCTGCGCAAAGCGGGCCAGGGCCCCGGCGGGCCCTGGTTCGCCAAGGGGCCCAGGCACGCTGGCCCATTCGACTAGGCTGGGCCGCCGAGCCCGGGCTTTTAGAGCCCGGCGCGGGGCCCATGGCGTGTCCCGCGCCGATGGCGCGCCCCGCGCCGATGGCGCGCCCCGCGCCGATGGTGGCGCGCCCCGCGCCGATGGTGGCGTTCCACGCGTCGATGGCATGCTTCGAGCTGTTGGCGGATCGCGCGCGGGTAGCAGGCGGGGGCCTTTGGCTTCGCGGCGGGCGGGGAGAGCGCGGGCCCAGCTGGGCGCACGGGCTGTGCCTGCCTCCAGCACTCTCTCGCGGGCTCTCCGTGGGCTACGCGGGGTCTGTCGGCCTGGTACACGGCCCCTGCTACAGGGACGGGGCCCGCGGGCTCTATCAGGGGGGGACCCTACTGGATCATCAGCGGGTGGCCCACGAGCCCAGTCAGCTGTGAGTTTGAGGATTGGGGCTTCGCAGGACCCTCTGGACTCGCAGATCCAGGATGATCTGACCTTGGATCTCGAGGAGCCAGCTGGCCCTTTTCAGTATCGGTCTCCGGTAGGGGACCTGTCTCAGCGCAGGGGACCCACCTGCTTGGGGGTCAGACCTCTTCTGGGCGGGACCCCTGGGACTCACTTGAGGGCCCTGGGAGAGGGCCTGATGGTGTCTACCGTTTTGGCACCCCTGTCCCAAGCTCTGGGCGAGCAGCACGTGGCTAGCCCAGGGATGCCACTGGAGTTAGGTCTGGTAGAGCCTCTGACGCCACGAGATGAGGCGACAGGGGTGCCGCTCGGAGAGGCGCCACATGAGGGTTCTCCCGGATGCAGATGCCTGTGGTGACTGCCCTACGGGTTTACCTACGGCAGAGGGGGTCCACCCAGCTGTCGTGCGACTCATCAGGGCGGCAGTCATGTGCGAGGTATCTGGTGAGGCTGAGCAGCTGGGGGATTTAGGCCGTCAGCTTGAGATAGCTCCCGAGGCCCAGGGGGAGGAGGTACCTGAGGCCGATCGAGCAGTTGTTGATCCATGAGGATTCTAGCCTGGAATTGCAGGGGGGCGGCCAAGCCGGCCTTCATGTCCTCCTTTAAACGGCTAGTACAGCTCCACTGCCCTGAGATTTGTTATCTCTGCGAGACACGTTTGTCTGGTGATGGGCTTGGTCGACTGAGGCGACGCCTGGGGAGGGACTGGGAGACCTACGCAGTCGAGTCCCAGGGGCTGTCTGGTGGCCTCTTGATCCTGTGGAGACGGGGGGTGGCGAGGATTGATGTCTTCCACAACTGTTCTCAACAGGTAGTGATGGTTGTATCGGAACCTGAGGCAGACCCTTGGGTGTTGTGTGGTGTGTATGCGAGCACGGATTACAGGGTCAGGAGAACCCTCTGGCGAGAGATTACCAACCTGCTAGCCCAGGGTATCCCAACGGTGGCGGTTGGTGATTTTAATTGTATCCAAAGTGCGGATGAAAAAAGGGGTGGTGCGCCTTCACTGATAGGATTGACAGGAGGGAGTTTCGCGACTTTGTGCAGCTAAATGGCTTGGTGGACTTAGGTTTTTCGGGACCGCGGTTCACCTGGTGCAACAATCAACCTGGCGGTGCTAGGGTCTGGGAGCGGCTAGATAGGGCTTTTGCTTCCTCGGACTGGATCCTTCGCTTCCCAACCTGTCGAGTTAGCCACTTACCCCGGATTGCATCAGATCACTGCCCCTTGCTGATTTCGACCTCATCGGTATCGGATCACCATAGTCCTTTTCGCTTCGAGAAGATTTGGCTTTCGTACCCCCAGTCCTGGGACATAGTTCGTGATGCGTGGCGTGTTCCGGTGCGGGGGGATGCGATGCGGCGAGTCTCACGCAAACTCGAGCTGACCAAACGGCGGCTTCGCCGTTGGAATCGCGAGGTAGTGGGCAATATCTTCCGGAGATTGGAGGGGGTGGAGGAGGAGATTACGGCACTACAGAGGAGTGAAGACCTACGGGGTGCTCTCCCGGAGAACGACATGACTCATCTCCGGGGGCTTCTTGCGACGCACCACTCACTGCTACGGCAGCATGAGACTTTCTGGCGACAGAAGTCTCGAGTCCAATGGGTTAATGAGGGTGACCGCAACACCAGATTTTTTCATCGGACGACTGTTATTCGGCGTCAGCGGAGTATGATCCACTCACTGCGTGATGGGTCTGGCCGCCGAGTGGAGGGTGAGCCTGCCGTTGGACAGGTTCTACTTGACTTTTTCCGCGCCAGATGGACTGAGGATGTAGGCCCTGGTGCTGATGACCACTTTCCACGGGTTGATGTAGGTATTGCACATGATGAGAATACGACCCTGGTTCGGCCGGTGTCGGCGGAGGAGGTGCAGGAGGCAGTCTGGGCGCTGGCAGCGGACAAAGCTCCAGGCCCGGGTGGTTTTCCTCCTTTCTTCTTTCGTAGATATTGGGGTATCATTCGGGGAGCTGTGATCGAGGCTGTTCAGTGTTTCTTCACTCAGGCAGCCATGCCCGAGGATTGGAAAGCCACCTTCATTACGCTCATTCCGAAGCGCCGAGAGGCAGTAGAGCCGGGTCACTTTAGGCCCATCAGTTTGTGCACAACCTTGTACAAGGTTGTGGCGAGGATTATGGTGGGCAGGATAAAGCCCCTACTGCCGGGCATCATTAGCCAAGAGCAGGGGGCTTTCATTGCGGGAAGGAACATTTCCCACAATGTTTTGTTGGCTCAGGAGATGATGTGGGATCTCCAGCGAGCATCGAAGCGGGGTAGTTTGATGGCAGTCAAACTGGATATGGAGAGGGCTTATGACAGGATCAGATGGAGCTTTCTCCGGAGGGCATTGGAGGCTTATGGCTTCCATAGGCGATGGATTGGATGGGTCTTAGGGTGTGTCCAGGGGCCAAAGTTCTCAATCTTGGTCAACGGCACACCTTCGGTGTTTTTTGAGTCTACTATGGGGCTGCGGCAGGGATGTCCCTTATCCCCTTACTTATTTATCATTTGCTCTGATATACTGTCCCGTGCCCTCCAAAGGGCGTGTGCAAGCCGGGAGCTGGAGACCTACGTTCCAGCACCGGGGGCGGGACCTGTCTCTCACCTACTTTTTGCTGACGATTGTCTTCTCTTGTCCAGGGCGCGGGTTTCCGAGGCACGTGTACTTCGCAGAGTGTTGGCAGATTACTGTGCGGCATCCGGTCAGAGAATAAATTTCACGAAGTCAGCCATCCAGTTCAGCCCTAGCACAGAGAGCAGAGTCAGACAGGAGATCAGGAGTATTTTGCAGATGCCCGAGCAGGAGGGGACTCTGGTTTACCTGGGAGTTCCCATCACAGGCCGGAGGCTACGAGTGGCGGAGTGCTCGGGGTTGGTGCAGCGGGTCGAGAGTAGGCTGGAGGGATGGAGGGCATCATCTCTATCCATGATGGGGAGACTGACACTTGTCAGATCAGTGCTCGGGTCCATGCCGGTATATCTCATGGCCAACACTGTGGTCCCTAAGACGACTCTGTCGAAGATTGAACGTCTTCTTCGGAGCTTCCTCTGGGGGTCCCATGGTGGGGTCATGGGGTACATTTGGTGGCCTGGGAGCGGGTATGCCGGCCCACCAGTGAGGGTGGTTTAGGAGTTCAGTCCCTCCTGGAGCGGCGGGAGACACTCATTGCACGGCATGCAGCTCGTTTTTTGTTGGAGCCACATGGGCTTTGGAGTCGGGTGATGGCAGCTAGATATGGCCCGGGGGAGCCCTGAGGTGGCACGGCGTGGTCGCCGCATTTCTTTCATGTGGCGTGAGATTGGGAGGTACCTGCCGACCGTGTTAGGCTCATACCAGGTGGCTGATGGGCGACGGCCGGACCATTGTGGTGACTGATGACCCGTGGGTAGATACCATTCCCTTGAGATATTGGCCGACGACGGTGGATTTCGAGGCAGCAGTGGGGCTCCGGGTGTGCGACCTCTTAGTACCAGGGAGGGCAGAGTGGGACGTTGACAGACTCCATCAGTTGTTTCGGAGCACACCTAGCAGAGAGGATCCTTTCTCTCCCAGTACCAGGATGCGAGGGCCCAGATGTCAGGGTTGGAGCACTTCATGCAGGGCTAGTGTTGGGCTGGGTGATCTGGCCCGGGTGATTGCAGTGCGAGCTGAGAGTGGATGGGATGGTGCCTGGATTTGGAGGTCTAGGCTCCATCCGAGAGCAGCACTTTTTCTATGGAAGATGATGTGGGACCGCCTCTCCGACGAGAGCTGTGCTGAGCCGACGCGGTTTGGGGATCCCTGCGGAGTGTGGGGCCTGCGGTGCGGATGAGTCAGTTGACCATGGCACTATTTGCATGCTTTTGGGCGAGGCAGACATGGCAGTGGTCGGGATCCCAGAGGAGGTCTGGCGGGAGAGGAGATTGTTTCTAGCAGATGATTCGTCAGTGGCTTGGCTAGCCCCCGGACATGTCCTGGAGGCTACCCGAGCGATTTGCACCGCCCACCAGATTTGGTTGGCACGGAACGCTCGCACCTTTGGCGAGCGTGAGATGTCGCCGAGGTTTGTTGCGGAGTCCGCTCGAGTATTGTCGATGGAGTCCAGACCTACCAGCCATTCAGATACGACCTTGATAGCTCGGGACACCTGGGTTCTTTCTCTGCTCCGGCAGTTCTTCGGACGGTGTTCTTCACCTGGGAGCCCCCACCCCCGAGTTTCCTCAAGGTCAATTTTGATGGTTCAGTACTAGACAGTGGTACACGAGGCGGTGCCGCTTGTCATACGTGACCCTCATCGGGTACTGGCCAGCGGGCGGTTGCCGCTATTTGACATATCAGTGCCAGCGGCGGAGTTGCGAGCTGCCTGGGCCGGCCTTTGCCATGCGCGGCGGGTAATTGCGGCTAGCTCGATCATCCCTGCGAGGCGGACCACCACTGTCATTGGGATTCGCGGGGAGAGCATTGACCATCCTTGATCCGGATATTGGGTTGATGGTGAGGGATGTTGTGGCCTTGAGGCTAAGCATGTATACAGGGAGGCCAACGGGGCGGCTGACTGGGTAGCTACATATGTAAGCACACCATTCGGGTTACGCCCTGTGGTCAGGAGAGCGGGAGCTGCCATCAGCGCTACGCGAGATTTGTATTTGATGTTCTTGGGTGTATTCGGACACGCGTTGTTTGAAGAACCCGTTTTAAGCAAAAAAAAAAAAAAAAGGACCGTCAATGATCGAAGGGCCTAAACGTGTCCTCATTATCGCCCATCTAGCTTGTGGCGTCATGTTCAAGAATATTACCCATTTAATTTAGAATTTTTCATACATATCCTACTAAATATTAAAATTTACATAAATACCCTTCCAGAATTGATAATTGCATGTATATCCTTATAAAATACTTGTTTTATATATATACCCTCTTATTTTTCTTTCTTGCATATATGACCATTCCATATAACGCCGTTAAGAAATTAGCAGTTTAAAATTAAAATGACTGAAATACCCTAGGTAGATATACAAAAAGAAATATTTAGAAGGCATTCATGCAAATTTAATATTTAGAATGATATTTATGCAAAATATAAGAATTTTTCGTTATTTTAATTTTAAACTTCTACATTCTTAACGGCGTTAGATGGCATAGGTATGCAAATAAAACAAGTATTTGATAGGATATGTGTATAAATGTAAATTTAGAAGGGTATTCACGTAAATTTTAATATTTAGAAGGGTATGTACGCAAAAAATCCTTTCATTTATTTTCAGCTCAAGCTATATTATTTATTTATTAATAATAATAAATATTGAGCTAGATTATTTATTTAATAAAATAATAAATATTAAATTTTTGATATACTTCAATAAATAAATAGAGTTCGAACCAATAATTGTTTGATCTATCGCTTATCCGATCCGATCTCTGTCTTATTTGGCCCAGCTGGATTGCCTATAAATGAAGCTTTTGGGTTGGACAAACAAACTTTGGGTCTGAAAATAAAATATCTATTTGTGGTGCCAGTTTTAAAGGTCATTCTTGGCGTTGGGTAGTCCCTCTAAAGAGATAGCTCGACAATTTGTAGGCTTTAATTGGGCATGCTTGGGTTTGGTAACATCGAGTCTATTGTTGCAAGATATGGTGAGGCCTAGGGTCTTCGGTGGAGACGCATCCTTCACCAATAGGTATAAAATGTCAAGTTCAAGTTGTCTTTAATTCTGGATCTTCTACCTTGCCCACTTGCAACCCCATATATTTGGTGTCCATGGTTCAAGCTGACTTAATCTTTTAATACGCCCGTGTCTCCTCAAAGCGACATGTTTAGACAATATGTTGCTGCTATTTGATTAGTAACTACTATTGGATATAAATCATGACTGAATTATCAACCCAAGTCTAATTTCAGCATACCAACTTAACCTAGCATTATACTTGTTGTGGTTGAAATTTGGCCCGAGGGTGATCGCGCCGGAGGAAGCCGAGAAGACACTGGCCGGGACGGAGAAAGGGAGCCCACCTCCTGCGCTCCGAGCGTACCTGCACAAAGCTTGGCCGGGGATTCCAGCGAAGACCCTCCAATGGCTAGATTGGCAGAGTTTTTGGAGAGCTTTTTGAGTGTTTTTCTATCACTTATCGAGGGCCTTCCCTATCCCTTTTTATAGATGAGGTCTTCGGCCGTTACCTGAAATCTCGGGCCGATTTGTGATCAGCTGGCCATTAGCTGGAGGGTGGTGTGAATCACAGAGATCAATCTCGCGGGGCGGAGGATACGGGAGATATCTTTCCAGATTGTTCTGAGGATCCGTCACGTCATTCCAAGCGAAAGTGATTGAGAAGCTCTTCAATGTGTTTGCATGCACGTTCCTCTCGAGGCGTTATCTGATGGTACACGAGGGGTCAATCAACAATGCCCCCGCCTCCCGAGGCGGCCATCATGATGACTGGCCTTTAACACCACGATCCAAGAAGATCTGCTAAGGAAGCTTCTGGTCTGCCACGTGCATGATGTGGCCACTCGGCCCGCCTGGGGCAAACCGATCAAAGCCATTGAGGTAGGCTATATAAAGCCTTGGGGAGGAACCATTTCTTTTATTCTGGGATCCGTGGGATCTTCGACGGGGATCAGGGTTGATAGGGCCGAGGTCGGCTCCTTCGGCGGGGTCTAAGGTTGGCTCGGCCTTCAGCGGGGTCCGAGGATCGAGGTCTGGCCTGCTCAACTCTGAAATTGGGTGGCTCCCCGCTAGAATAAGAATAATCCATTTTGCCTCCCATCAATACTCCTAGAGGATATTAATTTAATGTCATCTAAAAATAACTCAAAGTCCTATACGTACAATGAGCATGGTTAACTATAGGCAGGCTTGGGCAAATAATAAATTATATATAGGGCCCAACTGAAGCCCGATTAAAAATGAATAGATTTAAGCCTAAGGCCCGGCCCATAATCAGCCCTACTGTTGGTACATAATAACGTAGATTTTTCTTTCTTTATCCTCTTCTTCTTGTTATCCTTTTTCTCTCTCTTTTTCTTTTTTTTTCTTGCTTTTTTATGGGTGGCAAGAAAATGGTGAAGGGGCTGAAAAATGGACGCATTAATGAGTCCAAATTTGCAATGATTCGAGTTGGTTCTCATTGAAAATTCTAGCTTGATTCACAAGTAGCTTGAAAACAAGAATGAAAGTTTATGGAAAATTTTGGTTTGGTAGGATCAAAGTCATGCCCTGTTTGGTAGTTATTGTCATGGATTTGAAGCTTCTTGATCCGATGATTTGTCTAGCAATAAAGCAGAGGCAACTTGGAAATAGAAATTATTGCTGGAAATTGGACCCGGGGGCGGCCGTCGGCTGAGGAGGTGGAGCTTCGGCGAATTTTGGCGAGCGACGTCCTCCGTGGAGGGGGATCCTGCAAGAAGCCGGTGGCCGGGGTTTCCGGCGCCGGCCCTCCGATGCTTAAGTTAGTGGGGGCTTAAATTTGGGAGAGAGAGGAAGAGGGAAGAAGCGTTCTGCCTCCTTTTTTCTGAGTTCAACCCCCCATTGAGGAGGAGGGGTTCCTCTTTATAGGAGGGTCGGATTACCTGTGATGTGATGGGGCGAGGTCGCCGTATGACTTAGCACGTCGCTCGAGTCGGTGCGCGATCAGGTGAATTAATGCTTCGATGTCGGAGGTGAGGCCGGGATCAGAGAGTTGTCACGGCTGATCGAACACTGCCGAGCCGACTTGCCGTGGAGGACTGAGGACCGTAGATAACAGGAGCCATGCGCATTGATTGTTGAGTGAGCCGGAAATACACATTAATTGTTGAGTGAGTCGGAGACATGCATTAATTGTTGAGTGAGTCGGAGACATGCATTAATTGTTGAGTGAGTCGGGGTTTACAGAGGTCATGCGCATTAAACGCTGGAGGCGGTGGCAGGATATGGCCCCTGACTAGACTTCGGCAGAATGCAAACGCGGTAGGTGGGCGGCGAGGGCGGACTTCCGAGGCCGGGAGCTCTTCGGGTCGGACGTTCCGGGGTCGGGCACCGAGCTCGGCCGCCCGAGGTCGGCCGTCATCGGTTCTCTGATGGCAGAGTTTTCATGCACTCGGGGGGGAGGGTGCGTTCCCCCAACACTACCCTCCGACTTCCGAGTTCGAGCCGCTTGCGAGCTCGGATGCGGGAAGTAGAAGTCATTATTATGGTAACTGAGATCGGGGGAGTTGAACTATGCTGGCGCCCTCACGCGTCCCGAAGCGTTTATAACGGAAGGGAGGCGGGGGGTTGCGCCTCTTGACTCTTCATTGTCGTCTCGTATGGTGAGCTTATGATGGAGTCTTGGGACCTGGTGGGGCAGTGTCTTGATTCTGTATTCGAGGCGTCCTTTTTGAATAAGTACGCTGCCTCGATCTTTGAGGCGACACGTGGTGTGATCTGGGCGGAGGACATTTATTGAACTGGACACCTTGAGGTCGGACGCTAGATCAGCCGCTCGGGATTTAAAGCCGAGCTGGTGGTCCGGGATCGAGGATTAAGCCAATACTCGAGGTCGGACGCATTTAATCTCATATCGGCCGAACGGAAATTTAGGAGGCTGCAATTATGTCGGCGCTCCACGCGTCCCGGGGCTCCTTTAATGAGGGGAGCAGGGGCGGCACTCGCTCGCCTTTCGAGGTGATCCGGGTATAGCAGGTCCATGATGAGGCCGCAAGATCCGATGGGACGGCGCCTCGGTTTTGCGCCCGAGGCATCGGTCCGGAATGAATGCGGCACTTTGGCTCCGAGGCCGACACGTGGCGTAATCCGGACCAGGGGGGTGGAAACCGAACCCGCCGATCTGGCCATTAGGGGGGTCTATATAAACCCCCCAAACCAGCCCTAAGAGGAGTCTTGTTCGGTTGCCTTCTTTTCGCCATTTCTACCTTCATCTTCTTTCTCAACAGAATCTCGCCGGCGGCCGCTCGGAGCGATTTCCGGCGACTCCCCCCATAGGTTTCTTCCTTGTGTTAGCTAGGGGGTCTCCTTCTTCCTCCTTTTTCCGTCTCTTTCGTCTTTAAGTTATTTGTTTTTCTCCAAAATGGGTCTTGGTCCGGAATGAAGTTGGATCTAGTCTGTCGGGGAGGAGCTGGAGTTAATCCGCTCCCGGGTTCTTCTTCCAGCCCGGGTTTCGTCTCGAAACTACAGGGCCGGAGGATAGGGTGATGCGGCTGCCCCCAGGTCGGATCGCGATTCATCGCGAGACGCTCTAGGCCGGCTTACGGTTCCCGTTACACGAGTTCGTGAACAGCTTGCTGGTGGAGTACCAACTCGTCCCAGCACAGCTCGCTCCGAACTCGTGGAGGACCATAGTCGGGTTTTTGTCCCTTGTCTTGCACACGTGATCCCGACTTCGGTGAGCGTTTTCCGCCGGTGTTTCTTACTAAAGACAAACCCGGCGGACGGAGGGTGGCTATACTTCGCCTTTCGGGGTGGTATGTCGCTTTTCCAGGGTGCCCCTTCCTCTATTCATGAGTGGAAGGGGAAGTTTTCTTTCTTGCGTCCGAGATGCCGTGGGGATTTGACCCGAGGTGGGGGCACCCCCGGCTGAAGGCCCTTAACAGGCTCTCCGAGCCCTCGGCGAGGGACCTGAGGGTCCTTGACGCCCTGCGGGGCCTCGGGAAGGGGTTCAACCTGACCGAGCTCCTAAGAGAGGACGCCTTGGCGAGCGTTGGCTTGAGTTCGGCGTGTCCCGAGGGTAAGAGTAGTCGTGTTGTTTCGTCTTTGCTTTATCTGTTTTTTCCTCTTGTTCTTTTAACGTAGGCCTAACACTCAAAAGGGTTTCTTTGTTTCAGACATTCCTCACATGCCGACCAGCAACACATCCCTCTTCTCTCGGTTGAAGAGGCGAGAGGCCGAGGCCGGCGGGGCTATTCCTTAGCCCCGGAAGAAGTTCAGGTCGGCCGCCACTTCTACCCCTGCCGGGATAAGAGGCCCGGAGGCGGGCACCTCGGCAGCCGTTCGAGGGCGAGCGTCGGCCGCCGGGGACACGGGCTCGAGCTCCGCGAGGATGTCTGACTTGGCGGCCCCGCCCTGCCCTGCCCCTATCTCCCAGCGGGAGGGGCAGACGGCCATCCAGCTGCAGCGCTCGGAGCCTGGGCCGAGCAGGGGCCCCGAGGCTCCAAGTTCGGGCGGCCAAGCTCTTCGCGGGGCCCGGGGGAGAGTCGGGCGAGCCGGGGTCCCCACTCGTCGAGGGGAGCTCGGCCTTTCATTACGCCGACGTTGCCCGCGCGGTGTTTCGGCACGCCATGCTTCCGGCGGACCAGGCCGAGTTCCAGAACTTGTCGCTGGAAGAAATTGTCGACAGTACTTACTGCAATACTGTTCGGATAAGCCATTCTCTTAATTTTCCTTCGATGACTAGTGTATATATATCCTTTACTTACGATTGCTTTTTCTTAATTTTTTGCAGCATATTCACGAGGTCGACACCCTGGTATTCATCGCCCAGGATGTCAGGATGAGACTCGGCGATTGAGCCGGCAGTTGGAGCCGGCCAAGAAGAGGGTCGCCGAGCTGGAGGCCGCGCTGGCTGAGGCTGAGGCGGAGGGAAGCGACAGAGGCTGGGCGACTGGCCATCGTTGAGGAGCTCGGAGGAAAGGCTGCTCATTCCGCCAAGTCGGCCTGCGCGCTTCGGAGGCGCGTCTGGCGGAGACTTAGTCCGAGGTCGCGGGCCTCAAATACGAGGGCGGGGTCTTGCGCCTAAAGATCGAGCAACTTGAGGCCCGGAAAAGGAGGGCTCTCGAGCGAGCGAGCATGCCGTGGACTTCTTCAAGGACTCGGACGAATTCCGCGACATGCTAGAGGAGGAACCGTGGAGGTTCTCCGTGGCTTCGACAACTTTCGGAGGCAGATGGCTCGGTTCTGCCCTCAGCTCGATCTCTCAATGATTCGTCCGAGGATGAGGTTGGGCGTCGACTCCGACGACGACGTTCCTGCCGCTTGCGCCCGAGGAGGAGTCTGCCGAGGCCGAGGCGGACGCAGCCGCGCGGCGTGACGGAGGCTTCCCTCGTGAAGTCACCGAGGATGCTTCGAGGCGCCCGCCGAGTCCCCGCCGCAGACCCCGAGCCCGTGTCCGCCGAAGGCCCTCAGGTCATCGCCATAGATGACCCCGAGGGTGACGCCGACGCAACCGTCGCCCCTTAGGACTTAGACTTTTATCTTCCTTTATTGTAATGAGGTCGGTTTTCAAATTTGTTGAACGGCCGACCTCTACTTTGTATTTAGCCTTCCGCACTTTACTAATGAAAAGGTTCTCTTTTGTCATTCCCCGCTATTTTTTTCTTTTATTTCTTCTGTTGTGAGCAAGGCCGGTATTTCAACCTATTGTTTTACCGACCTCGACTTTGTATTCTAGCCTTTGGGCTGCTTGTCAATGAAACTGTTTTTGCCGTGTTTTGCTTTTCTTTCCCCTAACTTGTTTAAGTGCCCAAGTTCGATTACGCTAATTGGGGGGGGGCTGGACTTGGATTCTAGAAACTTCACCAAGTCTTGGAGCTCGACTTGAAGCTCACATAGGTCGCTAGGTTTGGTTTTTGGATTTCTGAAGCACCAGGCTGGGCCTCGGACCCCCGAGAGGGGCCTTGTTAGACTTGCATAGGTCGCTATCGGGGTATTTGGCCAAGCTTTTGAGTTTGGCTTTTTGGAGCGTAGGTCCGAAAAAATGTTAGGGCCGTTCCGAAGGGGAGCATGAGCCAATAGTCGAACTGTCATCGGGGCTTTCATGGTTATTGCCCTGGCTCTGCCGAGGTTCTGGCAAGCGGAGTCGGAACCGTAAAGGGTACCTCGGCCCTCTTGATCTCGATCAGCACGCCCGTGATCGAAGTCATCTTCACAGGTCGACCTCGATGTCCCAACGTATGGGGGCCGAATCAGGCCCTTATTCAAAAAAGTTTGCATGAGTTGTCATGGGGGTCACCGGTAGAGGAAGCGCGCACGAGGTCGGTGGGACCTCGTTCTTGGATCGACTTGTAGGGGCGACCCGGCCTTGGCCGGGATGAGGTCCGATCTCAATCGGGATTTTGTTGGCAATAGATAGGTAGATGAATATAACAAAGCGGATGTCAAGTAGGATGTACCTCTTGCACCTCCGAGATGCGCTTCGTAGTGGAGTAGATCACCTTGTTCCTGGCTGGCCTTCGGGTCATCCTTTAGCTTGGGGTCCATTTCGGGCATACCAATTGAGCCAGGGGGTATTGCCGTTGTCGAAAGCCTTCGCGAGCGTTGCTCCGTTGTTGCTGTTGAATGTCCGGAGGACTGTTAAGGCATTGTCCCCAGTTTCCTCGGATTGAGGGAGGGCGTGAGCTCGTCGTCAGCCTGGCAGTACTTTCCGAGGTCGAGGGAGTTTGGAACTCTACGGTCAACTCACGGGGCATCCCGACCTTGGTCGGGGTATCGAGCGCGAGGTCGAGGGAGCTTGGGTTTGCTATCAACCTGGCGTCGCTTTCCGAGGTCGAGGGAGTTTGGATCTCTACGGTCGACATACTCGGGGCATCTCAAACTTAGTTGAGGAATCATACACGAGATCGAGGGGTCTGGGGCGCACTCTCGACCCGTGACGCTTCCCGAGGTCGAGGGAGTTTGGGACTCTACGGTCGACCCGGGGCATCTCGACCTTGGTCGAGAAATCGCGCCAGGTCGAGGGGTTTGGAACGCTCTGTCGACCTGCGACGCTTTCCGAGGTCGAGGGAGTTTGGGACTCTACGGTCGACCTCGGGGCATCTCGACCTTGTCGAGGAATCGTGCGCCAGGTCGAGGGTTTGGGAACGCTCTGTCGACCTGCGACGCTTTCCGAGGTCGAGGGAGTTTGGGACTCTACGGTCGACCTCGGGGCATCCGACCTTGGTCGAGGAATCGTGCGCCAGGTCGAGGGGTTTGGGAACGCTCTGTCGACCTGCGACGCTTTCGAGGTCGAGGGAGTTTGGGACTCTACGGTCGATCCTCGGGGCATCTCGACCTTGGTCGAGGAATCGTGCGCCAGGTCGAGGGGTTTGGGAACGCTCTGTCGACCTGCGACGCTTTCCGAGGTCGAGGGAGTTTGGGACTCTACGGTCGACCCTCGGGGCATCCCGAACTTAGTCGGGGTCTCGAATATGGGGCCGAGGGAGCTTGGGCTCATCGTCGACCTGGTGGCGCTTCCCGAGGTCGAGGGAGTTTGAGACTCTACGGTCGACGCACGGGCATCCTGACCCTAGTCGGGGTATCTGAGGATCACAAACGACCCAATATTAGAGAAGACATGATCAGAATTGTTGCGAGGAGGCAAATCATTATAAAGAGGAGACAGGATCCATTTCCTGATCGTCCGGAACCCCTTGGGGTTTTATTGATAATACATCCGTAGATTCTCGGAATTTAGCTTCGCGGGATAGGGGTTCCTCAAGAGATTTCAACTTGTACGCCCCGGGTCGTTGCACTCGAGCGATTTGATACGGTCCTTCCCAGTTCGGGGTGAGCTTTCCTTGCTCGTGGGCTGAGAAGCTTCGGCTCTCCTGAGGACGAGGTCCCCACTTTGAAGAGCTTGGGCTTGACTCTGGAGTTGTAGTACTGGGCCGTTTTCTGCTGGTACCTTGCCATGCGGACTCGGGCGACCTCTCGTGTCTCTTCGACGAGGTCTAAGTTATTCCTGAGCCGGAAAGAGTTGGAGTCGGCGTCGTAGTGCTCCACCCTTGAGGAGGGGAGGCCGATTTCCAGCGGGATAACGGCCTCCGTGCCGTATGCCAGGTTGAAAGGGGTCTCACCGGTGGGTATCGGAACGTAGTCGGTAAGCCCAGAGGACGTTGTACAGGTCCTCGACCCACTGTCCTTTGGACGGTCAAGCCTAGCCTTGAGCCCCTGCAAAATGGTACGATTAGTTACCTCAGTTTCTCCGTTTGTCTGCGGATGGGCGACCGAGGTGAAGCGGTGGTCGATGCCGAGTTCGGAGCAAAATTTCTGAAGTGGACGTTGTCGAACTGGCGGCCTTTCTGATGAGGATACGGGGAGTCCGAATCTGCATATTATGGACTTCCAAACGAAGTCCGCATTTTTGCTCGGTGATCCGGCCACGGTTCAGCTTCGACCCACTTGGTGAAGTAGTCGATGGAGACGATCAGAAATTTTCTTTGTCCGGTGGCAGGGGGAAGGGCCCCAAATATCAATTCCCCACTGGGCGAATGGCCAGGGGCGATAATTGAGGTCAGGGGCCGAAGGTCGGCGCTGGATGTTGGCGTTCCGTTGACACCGGTCACACTTCCGGACGAAGTCCGTTGCGTCTTTCTGAAGCGTGGGCCAAAAGTATCCTTGCCGCAGGATCTTATGGGCTAGTGCCGGCCTCCCAGGTGGTTTCCACAAATCCCTTCATGGACCTCTCGGAGGGCATAGTCCGCCTCCGAGGGGCGGAGACACTAAGGAGAGGAGAAGTAAATGACCGACGATAGAGCTTGTTTTCATATAGGACGTACCGGGAAGCTTGACGCCTGATCGGCGGGCCTCCAGCTCGTCGTGAGGAGGATCCCATCCTGGAGATAGCGGACGAATCCATCGATCCAGCTGGGCTCGAAGCCGATGCACATGGTTGGTTCAGGTTCCTCTGTGCTGGGTGTTCGGAGATACTCGAGCACCGTTGCCTTGGAGAGCTCACTCATGCGGGAGATCGCCAGCTTAGACAATTGGTCCGCCCTGAGGTTCCGCTCTGGGAATGTGCGGAATGGGTGAAGAACCTAGGGCGGACGTAAGTTTCCGCACCTTTTGGAGATATTTCCGTCGATGGCTCCTTTGCTTCGAAGTCTCCCTAGACCTGGCTTACTATTAGCTGGGAGTCACTGAAGGCCTTTAGGTCTTCCACCTTCAGCTCCTTCGGCAATTTGAGTCCGGCAATGAGCGCCTCGTATTCTGCCTCGTTGTTTGAGGCCGGAAACTCGAGGCGTAGGGCTTGCTCGGCCACCACCCCATTCGGGCTGGGAGGATGAGTCCCGCTCCGCGCCCCCGAGGTCGAGGAGCCGTCCGCATATAGGACCCATGGCGGCCTCGGGGTCTCCTCCGCGGGTGTGAGTGGCAGCTCGGGGTCGTCTGGCAGGGTGCACTCCACGATGAATCGGCGAGTACTTGAGCTTTAATGGCTGGTCTGGGCCGATATTCAAGGTCGAACTCCCCGAGCTCAACCGCCATTTGGCGATCCTTCCGGCACGATCTGACCTCTGCAGTATTTGCTTCATAGGCTGGTCCGTCAGTATGGCTATGGTATGTGCTTGAAAATAAGGCCGGAGTCTCCGAGCTGAAATGATCAGGGCAAAAATTGTCTTCTCAAGCTTAGAATATCGGGTCTCAGCATCCCTGAGGACCCGGCTGGCATAGTAGACTGGCTTCTGGAGCTTGTCCTCTTTCCGGACCAGGACTGAGCTCACTACGACCGGAGAGACGGCGAGATATAAATACAGAACTTCGCCCTGTCGAGGCTTAGTGAGCAGCGGGGGAGAGGCCAGAAGGTGCCCTGAGTTCTTCAAAGGCTTGCTGGCATTCCTCCGACCACAGGAAGTTCTTTGGCCGCTTAAGGATCTTGAAGAATGGAGGCAGTGCTCGGCCGACCATGAGACAATCTCCCAAGGCGGCAACCCGCCCAGTGAGCCGCTGCACTTCTTTAACTGTACTTGGAGGTGTCATCTCTTGCAGCGCCCGAATTTTCTCAGGGTTGGCTTCGACTCCGCGCTGGGTTACTATGAAGCCCAGGAATTTATCCGAGGTAACTCTGAATGCGCACTTTGTGGGGTTGAGCTTCATTTGATACTTCCAGAGCTTAGAGAAAGTTTTATTGAGGTCGGCCACATGGTGTTCCGCCTCTCGGCTCTTCACCAGCATGTCATCCACATAGACTTTCATATTTCGGCCGATCTGGTCTTCAAAGATTTGGCTGACCAACCTCTAGTATGTGGCCTCCGGCGTTCTTCAGCCCGAATGGCATTACTATTGTAACAATAGGTGCCCTTTTCAGTGATGAAGGCCGTCTTCTCCTCATCTTCAGGCGCCATTCGGATTTGATTGTATCATGAGAAGGCTTTCCATGAAGGTCAGCAGCTGGTGTCCTAAGGTGGAGTCGACGAGTTGGTCGATGCTGGGGAGAGGAAAACTATCCTTCGGGCAGGCCTTGTTCAGGTTGGTGTAGTCCACACACATGCGCCACTTTCCGTTGGCCTTCTTTACGAGGACCACGTTGGCAAGCCAATCTGGGTAGGAGACCTCTCGGATGAAGCCGGCCTTAAGGAGCTTATCCACTTCCTCGGCTGCCGCTTGCTGCCGTTCCGGGGCAGAGCCCCGTTTCTTTTGTTTTACAGGCCTGCTGGTGGCTTCACCTGGAGTCGGTGGATCATGACCTCTGGATCAATTTCCGGCATGTCGGCGGGCGACCAGGCGAAGACGTCAATGTTGGCCCAGAGGAATTCGGTCAGGCGCCTTCTTTCACAGGAGCTTAGGCCGAAGCCGATCTGCACAGTTAGCTCTGGGCAATTTTCTCATAAAGGGATTTGATTAAGAAGCTCATCGGGCTTTACTTGCTTCTTCCAGAGGTCATCCCTTGCGTCCAAGGTTTCTATGGGGAGCGCGCGACCCATCGCCTGAGTTGGCACCTCGGTTGATAGCTCTTGCCGACTCGACGCTTCAGTTGGTTGCTTTGCTTTGCGAGTTGCCATGTAGCATTGTTTGGCTATCAGTTGGTTCCCGCGGACTTCGCCTACCCCTTGGTGGTGGGGAATCGCATGAGTAGGTGGCAGGTCGAGACCACGGCCCGAAGGGAATTTAGCCCTGGTCGTCCGAGGATGGCGTTGTAGACTGAGGGTAGGCGGACCACAAGAAAGTCCGTCCTCACATTACTTTCTCGGGGGCGAGGCCGACCGTAACAAGAAAGCTAACCTCGCCCTCGACCGGGACCGAGTCCCGGTGAATCCGACGAGTGGGGCATTAATTCTCCGAAGCTGGCTTCCCGTTGACCCCATTTTTAGTAGGCGTGGTAGTACAGAATATTAGCCGAGCTTCCATTGTCAATTAAGACACGTTTTACATCAAATTTTTTACAATCATGGAGATGACCACAGCATCATCGTGAGGGGTCTCAACCCCTTCCAAATCCTCGTCCGTGAACGAGATGGCTTCAGAAGTGCGCGGGCGCTTTGGGGGATTCCTTCTTGGGCTGAATCTTCAGCCGAGGTTCCTCCAATTACATTGATGGTGCCGGCGATAGGCCTATTGCTATTCAGGTTTTCGGGCGCGTGGTGTTTTCCACTGGCTTCTTTCCTCACGTCGGTTCCTTACGAACCGATTGAGTACTCCGCAGCGGATAAGCGCCTCAATCTCGTCTCGGAGCTGAAAACAGTCCTCCGTCGTGGCCGTGGTCTCCGTGGAAGCGGCAATACTTTTTGAGATTGCAGGGAACTCCTGTATCTCGCATAGGAGGCGGAGGTCGGAAAAAGTCCCGACCTTCAATCTCTATCAGGATCTCGGCCCGGGGTGCGTTGATGGGAGTGTAGTTTTCGTACCTCCCCGGATGCATCCGAGGTAGTAGTGGGGACCCCGGCTGAGGCGGGGACCTCGGTCGAATCTGTCCCCGCTGTCGAGGCGGGCTTCTCAGCCGGGGGAGGTTCTTCTCTCGGCGGGGGCACCGGCTTCTTTGACGGCCGCGCTCCTCGCGGCGTTTCTTCTGCTTCTTTGATGCTTGTTCAGTTGTACCCTGCCTGGAGGCAATAGCCTCCTCAGCCTTAGCATACTTCCGAGCTCGGGCCAGCATCTCGGTGAAGTCGGCAGGGAAACTCTTTTCGATAGAGAAGAGGAATCTGTAGGAACGAGCCCCAGTTTTTAGTGCCGACATGGCTACTGACTGGTCGAGCTCGCGAACTTCCCATGTGGCGGCGGTAAAGCGGTCAAGATACTCCTTGAGAGATTCCCCCTCCTTCTGCTTGATATCTAGGAGGGAGTCTGACGTCCGCCACTGGCGTCGGCTGGCAGCAAAGTTGGTGGCGAACTACCTGCCGAGCTGCTCGAAAGAGGATACCGTGCTTGGCTTTAGCCCGGAAAACCAGAGCCGAGCTGTCCCTCGGAGGGTCGCTGGAAAGGCCTTGCAGAGCACGGCCTCCGAGGAACCTTGCAGTGCCATGAGCGCCCGGTAGCTTTCCAGGTGGTCGAGGGGTCGGTGGTTCCGCTGTACAGGCTCCACTTGAGGCATCTTGAACCTCGAGGGATTGGCTCGTCCTCAATCTGACGGGAGAAGGGGACTTGGTGGTGAATTCAAAGTCTCCCTCATGCCTTGCCTTCTGCTGCGAAGCGCTTCAATCTGGCGCTCCAGGTTCTCGACTTTCCTGTCGAGCTCCCCAGCCCGGGGAATTGTCACCGCAGTCTGCTCCGGCTCGCGGTGGTCCGGTGCCGACTCAGCTTCGGAGAGCTAGGGTCTTCTGTCTAAAGATCCCCCCAGCAGTTCTCTCCGGGGAGACACTCGCTCTTCGTTGTTGGCCCTGGAAGAACCGTGAAGGTTCTGGGCTTGGGAAGCGGGCCGTTCGGAGGAAGCACCGCGGACCTGGCCTGCGGGTGAGCGTAGGTAAAGCTTCCTCGCGCCGCAGGCCTTGGACGGCGGCGGCCAGGGCCTGGACTGTTTGTACTAGAGCGTGAACTGTTCCGGCTGAACTTGGGAACCGAATCAGCCGAAGAAGGCAAATTTTGGACAGAGTGTCCAGGACTATGCGAGGAGCCGGGAAGCATTGGAGGCTCCTTACTCCTCAACTTCATGACCGCGACTCGGGCCCTTCCTCTAGCGCCAACTGTTGCTGGAAATTGGACCTGGGGCGGCCGTCGGCTGAGGAGGTGGAGCTTCGGCGAATTTGGCAAGCGACGTCCTCCGTGGAGGGGGATCCTGCAAGAAGCCGGTGGCCGGGGTTTCCGGCGCCGGCCTCCGATGCTTAAGTTAGTGGAGGCTTAAATTTGGGGGAGAGAGGAAAAGGAAGAAGCGTTTGCCTCCTTTTTTCTGAGTTCAACCCTCCATTGAGGAGGAGGGTTCCTCTTTATAGGGGGTCGGATTACCTGTGATGTAATGGGCGAGGTCGCCGTTGACTTAGCACGTCCGCTCGAGTCGGTGCGCGATCAGGTGAATTAATGCTTCGATGTCGGAGGTGAGGCTGGGATCAGAGAGTTGTCACGGCTAACCGAACACTGCCGAGCCGACTTGCCGTGGAGGACTGAGGATCCGTAGATAACAGAGCCATGCGCATTGATTGTTGAGTGAGCCGGAGATACACATTAATTGTTGAGTGAGTCGGAGACATGCATTAATTGTTGAGTGAGTCGGGGGTTTGCAGAGGTCATGCGCATTAAACGCTGGAGGCGTGCAGGGTATGGCCCCGAGGCGGTGGCAGGGTATGGCCCCTGACTAGACTTCGGCAGAATGCAACGCGTAGGTGGGCGCGAGGGGCGAACTTCCGAGGCCGGGAGCTCTTCGGGTCGGACGTTCCGGGTCGGCACCGAGCTCGGCCGCCCGAGGTTGGCCGTCATCGGTTCTCTGATGGCAGAGTTTTCATGCACTCGGGGGGAGGGTGCGTTCCCCCAACAGAAATCGATTGGACTAGGCCTCAAGATCTATGACTAGGTCCAATTCAGAATTACGGCAACCTGGCCTTTGATTTCGTTAGCCTCACTCTTCCAATTTTCTTATTGCCATTCTGATTTTTATTTTCTTCAAGATTCATTAAATCAGTAACTCTATCCAATATGAGTATATAGTATCTCATCGTCATTGAACCAATACTTCATATGGAGGGTACACCAAGTTTAGTACACAAACCAACCTGTGTCAACATCATACCAATATAGTACCGATTTAGTACCATAACCATTATTACAAACCTTATAAATCCTCCGTGTTCATGGGATGAATAGAATGGATTTTGACCTTTCCTTCTTAAATGAAAGTTAAATTTGCTCATCAATGAAAAATTTGATATGAAACCATTTCAATGGCACACTAAAATCCAAGCGCGATAATTGTTTATTATTGGGAAGAAGTATTTATGAAGGTGCATGCTTAGAATAAAAGTGCAATGAAGTGCAGATGAGGTGGAAGGTTCATGCAATGTGTGAACGGTCAAGACGCTATTGGAACTAGACCAACATTGACCCTATTGTACCAAATCTTGTTGGCTCATACTCGCAATCAAGATATATGCAATGCATAAAAATAATAATAAAATAAAAATCATTAATGATTAATAATATTGAGTATAATATAGGTATAAATATTTTTTTTTATGTATGAAGTCAATATTAGAGATAAAGATGGGAACATGAGCTTGGTATATTTGAAATGAATATTTTCATAATATTTACATTTGAAATTAATGGAGGGGATTGACTAGAGAAAGGATATTAGTTTGAAATATGTGATATCAACTTCAATGGAGGAGTCTTCAATTGCATTCACCTCCCCCTTGCACAATTTTGCTTGCATCATGTAAAGTGTGCTTCATTTTTTTTTCTCTTGCTACCACTAGAAAACTATTAGCAAGCTTTTATTTTTCTTGATCGAAGTCATTGTGGTAATTTTCATCATCAGTACTTCAGTAGAGAACAAATGGAGGCAGATATTTGGAATATGTCTTACATTTTTCAGTAATAGTTATACCTAATATCGGTTTTAAGCAAACGTCTTCCATTTGGGGCTTTCAAATTGAATAATTGAAAAATATAAGTTACCATACTGCCACATGAATATCTATTAATTAACTAGCAACTTGTTTCTATACCATTTTGTTGGAAAGTGCAATTAAAAATAATAATGCTACAAACCTTTTTTCCTCTTTGTGGAACTAAAGAAATAATAATATCACTCACCAAGCAACAATATCGCTCACCAAGCAACATAATCTTACAATCTACTCAAATAATTAATAAGCAAAATAATCAAGCAATCTACATAGGAACAACATAATTTTTTAACGTAGAAAATCTTTCGATGTGAAAAAAAAAAATTACGAGACCTATCCAGCTAAAAACTATATTATTTAGAATAATGAGATTACAATAAGTTCTTTCTATTTCAATTAAAGGATGCACAAATATCAATAAGATTTAATCTGGCTTCCACAACAAAAACATTCATTGCCAATAAGGCAGATTTTATCAATAAACAGCAAAATAGAGATGGATCTCACCAGGTATTGATCCTTGAAATAATCAATAAAGAAGACTTTTCAAAGATCCAAATCATTTAATTGTAGCTCTCAATCTCGAGAATAATATACTAAAATTTAAGCCAAATTTGGATAAAATTAACCATCTGATCATCTACAAAGTAGTCCTTTTTCTTTCTCTTTTTCTCTATTTTTTTCTTTACTATTTTCTACAAACCCAAACACTCCTAATTTTCTACAATTACCTCACCCCCCAAGCCAGGCGGTTTGAAAACTATCTTCTTATCCTTTTTTTTAAAGAAAATTTAAATGAGGTGGGTCCCACATGAGGAGGGACCACACCAATAATGAGTCGAACATTGGTGGCTGACGAGTGGAACACCGGTGGTGAATCTGACCGAACTTTTGTGATACTTAACCAATTTGAAAATGAAGTTCTCAAGCTAGAGTTTGTTCCACAGGGACCTCTGATACTTAATTCAGTCGAATTCAAAAAAAAAAACAGCGAAAGAGAGAAAGAGATATTTTTAGGGAGTGAGAGTAAATGGAGAGAGAACTTACATGAAGATCCTTCAATTTTTTTATAAGATAGGATGGACATTTATTATTGAGATTATTAAGTTGCACAATAATTTCTCATGTTGCACACGTGGTGATAATTGTTTCAATTGTATATAATGTCTGATTCAGCATGACTGTCACCGGAATCGTGGCTATATTCTTGATGGGCATTAACTGTTCTTAAACAGTTTTAATGGAATACATAGTATTTCTGTATTGCTCGATCAGACTTAATGATACTCAGTAGAGCACATAAAAAAAGAATGATGGAATACCGAGGATACGAGAGACATTGGAAAAGGAAGTCAGGGTAAATAGGTATAGATCGGTAAAGTTGGGATTAGTATGAGGGCATACTAGTTATTCAATTTTTTGGTAAGGAGGGAGGGACGAGGAATTGGAAACTTTTAAAGTTGGACTAAGCGTTGAACTTCCGGTCAACAAGTCAAGATATTAATATTGGGTCTGGTCAAGGACTAAACAAAAAGGCACCTGCACGGCTGCACGTCCACGATGACGGTGGTGACGGTTACAGTGTAACGGTCATAAGATAATAAGGAAGTACTGCCGGTACCCATACTATTGTGGGAGAAGTTTCCTTCAGCCGATAGTTCTGATGGACGGTATCTGATGGATTTTCTTCACAGCCTATCATGACCGTTCGTTAATCGCTGATAGATGTTCTTTCAAACCCCTTCCTTTGCTGGTAAACTACCAACGTGCCATCATGCCTGAATCTCAAAGCCACATGAGATGCTATAACATATTTTGTTTTCTTTAAGGACGTTTGATATACGTGATCATCCAAGATCAAAGATATTGTAAGTAGAGATGATGAAATCATCATGCTAATATCTCTAGATTCAATAATCTTTTTTAAAAAATTACAATAATATAATAATAATAATAATAATAAATAATAAAATATAAAAAAATGTATTGTCTCTGTATCTGATCTTATAAGAAAATTGAGTTCAGATTTTGACTAGGATCCACTAAAATAAGCAAGCTCTAAAACTTGCATCCAAACTTGATTAATTATTAAATCTGAGTTAGGATTTTATTCAATTTAGCAGATGCTTTTACTAATCAACTAGTCAAGGATTCTTACTGTTCAAATTTGAAAGAACTCTTATTGCAATAAATTCAATTTGTTTTTAATGATGCATTGCAGATAATGGTGACAAAAGGAGCAAGATATGAAAAATGAATGATTGATTTTAAAAAAAAATCTATTACTTTATGAATAAATTAAATTCCATATATATTTAGTTTGGTTCAAAAGTAATTAGAATCAAAGTAGAGAATTTGTAATTGAAATAGTATTGAACAAGTTAAGGAAAGCCAATGCACCAGATTTAAATCTAAACATGAAGAAAAAGAATTAATACAAGTCACACACACACACACATAAATATACTCATATTTACATATACATGTATTTGTGTAGTCTATTGATAATGTATTGGTTATGGGTGGGGAATTAAAATTATAAACATGAATTTATGGAGTAGAAGAATAAGTAGTTTCTCGGAAAAAAAAAGGAATGGCATATAAATTATGGGGGGGAACATATTTAATCATTGATTGATAATTTTGGTTTATAAACTCTAATAACAAAAAATAATTAACATTTATAGACAAAATAAATTCCAACTTCTATAGACTGACAACTACAAAATAAAGCAAGGAAAACTCTTATTTAAATAGTTGGTTTTATAAAAGTAATATAGCAAGCAGTTCTATTTATGAATTATAAAATTCAAAATCAAGATAAGATGAATATGTAGAAAAGCCATTTGGAAGGGAGTGGTTCATGTGAAAGGCTGGACTATTTTTTTAGAAATTTTTATAGAATTTCCTTCATTTATCTCATGCTTGCAATATTTTTTTTAAAATTAGAAAACTAAATCCTTGTGCTTCTTCTGCACTCTTTTTAACTGGTGATTTCCTCTTTTTTCTCCGTATTTGACATCTTGTCCTCACTCCTCCCTGTAATAGCCCCTTTTCCTTTCTTAGTTCAAAAAGTTTAAAAATATTTTCTAAATTTATTTTGTATGTCAAAGTTTTGTAAGTTAAAAAATTAACAAAAACAGAAATTGTTCTTGTATATGGTTCTCTGTATCTCCATAAAACCCAGTGATCTCTCTCTCTCTCTCGTCTCTCTCTCTCTCTCTCTCTCTCTCTCTCTCTTTCTCTCTCTCTCTATATATATATATATATATATATATATTATATTCAATTTGAAATAAAGAAAAATATGGAGAGAATATTCCACTCACACACACTTTCTCTCTCTCTCTCCCCCCCCCCAGTTCCAATCCACCCGTTTTATTTTATTGCTCCTCAATTTTTGCACTTCTTTCTAAAAATGAAATATATCTTCACTTATTCCATAAATTCTTTTCTTCTTCTTAACAGTCCATATACCATCCTCCTCTTTAAGCCTTTACCCCATCCTTCTCTCTACTATATACCTTATAATCTGTTTACCTCTTCATACCAATCCAAGCATGCAATGGAATCTGTTGCTGGAAATTGGACCCGGGGGCAATCTTCGGTCGAGGAGAGGGAGCGGGAGGTGGTTACTCACGGTGGGGCGGCGGTTCGTCGACGGCGGCGTCCTCCGTCTGGGGCGATCGGCGAGAAGGAGCGGCTGATTCCCGCGGCTGGGCGACGATCCGACAGTGGGCGGCGTCCTCCGTCTGGGTACCTGCACACGAGCCGGTGGCCGGGTCTCCCGGCGGCCGGCCCTCCGACGCTCAAGTCAGGGAGGGGGCAAATCGTGTAGAGTAGAGGTAAACGGTGCGCCTCCTCAGTATCGATTTTCCAACCCCCTTTTATAGGACCGGGCGGTCGGTTTACCTGCGATGTAACGGGGCGAAGCCGTAGTACGGCTCGGCATGTCGTTCAGGTCGGCGGCTTGGTCAGGCGAATAATTGCACTGATGTCGGCGATGAGGGCGTTGTACAACCCGAACTAGCACGCTACCAGGCGAATTTATTGCATCAGTGTCGGAGGTATGGCCGAGATCAGAGACTTATCACAGTTGACTAGACTCTGCTGGGTCTATTTGCCGTGGAGAGCTGGGAGTCCGTAGATGACAGGAGTCACGTGCATTAATTGTTGAGTGAGCCGGAGATCCACATTTATTGTGGAGTAAGCCGGAGATCCGCATTTATTGTGGGAGTAAGCCGGAGATCCGCATTCATTGTGAGGTAAGCCAGAGATCCATATTTATTGTGGAGTAAGCTGGAGATCCATATTTATTGTGGAGTGTGCCGGAGGATCACAGCGGTCATGCGCAATAAATGCCGGAGGGGCGTCATAGTACGGTCTCTGGCCGGACCTCGGAGACGTATAGCCGTAGTAGGTGGCTGACAAAAGTAGGCCTCGGGCATTGGGGTTTCTCTTAGGTCGGAGGTTCCGAGTTCGGGTGCCGACTTCGGCCTTTCAGGGTCGACGATTGTGCGGCTTCTTTGGGGCATTCGTGTCATTTGGGAGAAAAACCTTATTCCCCCCAACACTACCCCCCGACTTCCGAGTGTCGAGCGGCTTTGTGGGCTCGGACGTAGGAAGTAAAGTCCATCGTTAAAGTTGGGGGGCAACTTCGTCCGCACCCTCATGTTTCTTGGAATTTTCGTGTAGGACCCTGGCGCTCTTGGGCGTTTCGAGGTTACTTTGTTCGGCGAATTAATGATGGGGGTCCATATCCCTACGTCTTTCAAGGCGACTATAGGGGGGGCGGTGTCTCTTGGATTACCGAGGTTGGTTTGTGAGGCGGACCCAGGATGAGGGTCCTCGGGTTCGACGGGGGTGGCGCCTCGGCCCCACAATCGAGAATTCCCGCTCATCAATGAGCGTGCCATTTTGGGTTTCAAAACGGACACGCGGCATGACCAGGGGTCGGACGCTTCCGATTTCGTGTTACCGGGTCATAATTTCGGAGGAGTGGAGGCCACACCGGGGCTCCACGTGTCCCAGATTTTATTAAACGAGGGGAGCGGGGGTGCCGTCCGCTCATTCTTCGAGGCGATGGGGTTCTGTGGACCCATAATGAGGTCCCGAGATCCGATGGGACAACACTTTGATTTCGTATTCGATTTATTGATCCGGAGTGGATGCAGTGCCTCGGCCTCAGAGGTCGCCACGTGGCGCAGCCCGATCGGGGAATGGGGACCGACCCCATCGATCTGGGCCGTCAGGGGGGTCTATATAAACCCCACGAGTCTGCCCTAAAGGTCTTGTTTGGCTTCCCCTCATTTTCGTCGTCTTTTTTTCCTTGTTTTCTCCCTCAACCGAATTTTGCCGGCGGTGCTCGGAGCAATTTCTGGCAATGTCCAGTAGGTTTTCTTCCTGTTTTCTCTAGAGTTTCCTCTTTTCTTCTCCTTGCCAACTTCCATTTTCTGTTCTTAATTTTTACTCCATTCTTCTGTGAGAATGAGTCTCGGTCCCGAAGAAGTTGGGTCGAATATGTCAGAGGAGGAACTGGAGACAATCCGCTCCCGTTTCTTCTTCCAGCCCGGGTTTCGTCTTGAAACCGCAGGGCCGGGGGACAGGGTGACGCAGCCGCCCCAGGTCGGATCGCGGTTTACCGCGAGACACTCTGGGCGGGCCTGCGTTTTCCCACCCATGAGTTCGTGAGCAGCTTGCTGGCCGAGTACCAGCTCATCCCGGCGCAGTTGGCTCCGAACTCATGGAGGACCATAATCGGGTTTTTGTCCCTGTGCCTCGGACACGAGATCCCGATCACGGTAGGCCTTTTCCGCCGGTGTTTTCTGTTAAAGAAGAACCCGGCGGACACAGGGTGGCTATATTTCGCCTTTCGGGGCGGTATGTCACTCTTCCGGGGCGCCCCTTCCTCGATCCACGAGTGGAAGGTGAAGTTTTTCTTCCTGGCGTCCGCGGCGCCTTGGGGGATTTGAGCCGAGGTGGGGACACCCACGGCTGAAGGCCCTCAACAGACTCTCCGAGCCCACGGGGAGGGAGCTGAGGATCCTAGACTCTGTGCGAGCCCTCGGGAGGGGCAACGACCTGTCCGAGCTCCTGCGGGAGGGCGCCCTGGCGAGCGTGGGTCTGAGCTCGGCGCGCCCCGAGGGTAAGGGCGGCTACGTTATTTTCATTCTTTGTCTTTCGCTTTTACTGCCACTGGCCTGACACTTAACAAAATTTTTGATTTCAGATATTCCCCGCATGCCGACCAGCAACACGTCGCTTTTTTCCCGCCTGAGGAGGCGGGAGGCCGAGGCCGGGGGGGCTAATCCCCAGCCTCGGAGGAGGGCGAGGACGGACGGCGCTTCCTCGTCGGTCGGGATGAGTGGCCCCGAGGCGGGGGCCCCTGCGGCCGACCCGAGGCGGGAGCGGGTGGCCAGTGGTGCGAGCCCATCGGCCCCTCCTTGCCCTGCCCCCCTTGCCCAGCGGGGGGAATCATTCGTGGCCCGGCCGCAGCAGCCAGGACCCGGGCCTGCCCGAGGCCCCGAGGCGAGCGGCTCCGGGACCTCGGGTCCGATCGTGCCGAGCTCTTCCCGAGCTTTCCGAGAAGAGTCGGTTGAGTCAGACTCTTCCGTTCCTGAGGGGAGCTCGGCCCTTCAGGACGCCGAGGTCGCACGCTCCATGTTGCGGCGTGCAGTGCTCCCAGCGGACCGGGCCGCGTTCCGGGGGATTTCGCTGGAGGAG
The DNA here is from genome assembly GCF_009389715.1 of Phoenix dactylifera. Taxonomy (NCBI): domain Eukaryota; kingdom Viridiplantae; phylum Streptophyta; class Magnoliopsida; order Arecales; family Arecaceae; genus Phoenix; species Phoenix dactylifera. Next base: position 151,281 of record NW_024068057.1, on the reverse strand, counting down.
GTCGCCGGCAGTGCTTACTGTAGCACCGCCCGGGTAAGTTCCCTTCTTAATTTTCCTGAGTTATTAGCGTGCATACGTGCCTTTCAACTCACAATACCCTCGCTTCTTCTTTTTTTTTTTTTTTTTCCAGCATATTCTCGAGCTCGACACCATGGCGTTCCTCGCCCACGGGTATCGAGAAGAAGTTCGGCAGCTCGGCCAGCAGCTGGAGCCGGCCAAGAAAAGAATCGCCGAGCTAGAAGCGGTGTCGGCCGCGGCCGAGGCTCGGTGGGCGGCCACCGAGGCCGAGCGCCTTGCCGTGGTGGGGGCGCTTGAGGAGGAGAAGGCGGCTTACGCCATGACCAAGGCAACCATGCGCGGCACGGAGGCGCGCTTGGGGGAGGTCCAGGCCAGGGTCGCGGCCCTCGAGTATGAGGAGAGGGCCCTTCGCCTCCGAATCGAGCAACTTGAGGCCCGGGAGAGGAGGGCTCTCGAACGAGCCGAGCACGCCGTGGAGCTCTTCAAAGAGTCGCAAGAGTTCCGCGACATGTTGGAGGAGGAGACGGTCGACGGTTTTCCTTCGAGGCTCTCGAGAACTTCCGAGAGCAGGTGCGCCTGTACTGCCCTCAGTATGACTTCTCGACGGTCCGTCCGAGGGAGGACCGGGGCTGGGGGTCCGACGTGCGAGCCCTTCCCACCATCCTGACATCCGAGGCGGGAATATATGAGCAAGACCCCGCCGAGCCTTCGACGAGGGTAGCCGAGGCGGACGGTGTCATGGAGGTGGCTCTGGCGGCCGAGACGGATGCTGTCCCGGAGGTGGTGCCCGAAGCTCCTGCTCCCGACCCCGAGCCTGTTCCGGAGGAAGGTCTTGAGGTCATCAATGTGCCGGACGACCCCCCGGATGTGGCTCCCGCCGCTTAGGACTTAGCGTATTTTTCTTTCTTTTTCATTGTATCCGAGGTCGGCCCTTGAGCGGCCGACTTCCAATTTTGTAATTGGCCTTCCGGCCCTTTGTTAATGAAAAAGTATTTTTGCCATTCCGTGTTCATCTTTCCCTCTGTTGTCGTGACCGAGGCCAGGGCCTTAGCGAACAGCCTCGATGGCCTAGCTTTGCATTTTAATTTCCGAGCTGCTTAACGAAGTTGCCCTTCTTCCCGGGCTACGTCTTAGCCTTCTCGGGTTCCAGTCATCCCGACGAAGAGGAGCTCCGAGTCTTGAGTTTTTTAGAAAATTTCCCTAAGTCCTATAGCTCGGATTTGGGAGACGTGGAGGTCATCGCGTTTAGCCTTTAGGGAAGTCCCAAGGTGTCGAGGTCGGGCCTTAGCCCTTTAACTAAGACCGGACTAGGTCTGTATGTGCCGCTAATCGGGGAGTTTAGTCGGGTCTCCGAACTTAACTCCAAACTCCTCAGAGGGAGCGCGGGCCAATAGGCAGGTTATTACCGAAGGTTTTCGTAGTTATTGTTCTCGGACTCTGCCGAGGCTTCGGTGAGCAAGGCTGGGGTTTCCAGAGATTGCCTTGGTACCCGTGTTTGGCTGGCGCATTCGTGGCCGGGACCACTTTTTAGCCAGACGTAGGAGTTTACGTCGAAGAGCCAAGTCGGGCACTAATTTGACATTAAGATTCCGTTCAGCAACATTAAGTTTACGTCGAAGAGCCAAGTCGGGCACTTGTTAGAGAGGCCCGACTTTGGGGCGAGATAAGGCTTCAACATTAAGATTCCGTTCAGCAATATGTAAATAAAATTTGACAAGGAGGGCGTCCAGTTGAATGTACCTCTTTCATTCTCAGAGTTATGCTTCGCATGGTGGAGTAGGCTGCTTCCCTTCCTCGTCGACCTGCGGAGTCATTTTTGACTTTAAGGGGGCTCGGGCTTCTCACGGACCCGACAGCACCCGCCGAGGTTGAGAGGGCTTGGGGAGGCTTTATTGATTTGTAGCTCTTTGCGAGGTCGAGGGAGTTTGAGACCCTGTGGTCGGACCTCGGGGCACCTCAACTTTGGCCGAGGGGTCTTGTGTCAGGTCGGCGGGTCCGCGGACGCTTTGCTGACCTGTGGTACCTCCCGAAGTCGAGGGAGTCTGATTCTCTACGGTCGACCCTCGGGGCATCCCGACCTCAGTCGAGGGATCATACGTCAGGTCGGCGGGTCTGGGCACGCTCTACCGACCTGCGATGCTTCCCGAGGTCGAGGGAGTCTGGTTCTCTACGGTCGATCCTCGGGGTATCCCGACCTTAGTCGAGGGGGCGCTACGGGGGACCGCGAAGGTACTACCCCGTTGTTGGTGATGAGCGCCACGGGGGGCCGCGAAGGTACTACCCCGTCTTCCCGAAGTGTCGAGGGGTCTGGGCACGCACTGTCGACACTCGGGGCATCTCGACCTTAGTCGAGGGATCGCTCGCTTCGGGGATCGGGGATCGTCGACCGCTCCTGGGGGTCCACTTCGTGGCGCCCCAGGTGGAGCCACCCTTTCCACCCCTCACGGCGCCTTCCCGAGGTCAAGGGAGTCTGGTTCTCTACGGTCGACCCTCGGGGCATCCCGACCTTGGTCGAGGAATCGTTCGTCAGGTCGAGGGGTCTGGGTACGCACTGTCGACCTGCGACGCTTCCCGAGGTCGAGGGAGTCTGGTTCTCTACGGTCGACCTTCGGGGCATCCCGACCTTAGTCGAGGAGGCGCTACGGGGGGCCGCGAAGGTACTACCCCGTTGTTGGTGATGAGCGCCACGGGGGGCCGCGAAGGTACTACCCCGTCTTCCCGAAGTGTCGAGGGGTCTGGGTACGCGCTGTCGACACTCGGGGCATCTCGACCTTAGTTGAGGAGGCGCTACGGGGGGCCGCGAAGGTACTACCCCGTTGTTGGTGATGAGCGCCACGGGGGGCCGCGAAGGTACTACCCCGTCTTTCCGAAGTGTCGAGGGGTCTGGGCACGCACTGTCGACACTCGGGGCATCTCGGCCTTAGTCGAGGAATCCTGCTCCATTCCACGTTTCGTCGTCTTGCGATCCTTCCCGAGGTCGAGGGAGTTTGGGACTCTACGGTCGAGCCTCGAGGCATCCCGATTTTGGCCGGAGAATCTGAGGATCACAGACGACCCAATATTAAAAGAGGATTACAGTTTATCAAGGTGAGAGAAATTTTTGCAGAAAAAAGAGCTGAGTCCATTGTCCTGATTGTTTTGAACCCCTTAGGGTTTCATTGGTAATACATCCGTAGATTCTCGGAGTTCCAGCTTCGTGGGATCAGAGTCCCCTCCAGGGACTTCAATTTGTACGCCCCTGGTCGTTGTACCCGGGCGATTTGATACGGCCCTTCCCAATTTGGGGCGAGCTTTCCTTGCTCGGTCGGTTGAGAAGCCTCGACTCTCCTGAGGACGAGGTCCCCTACTTTGAAGAGCTTGGGCTTGACTCTGGAGTTGTAGTATTGGGCCGTTCGCTGTTGGTATCTCGCCATGCGAACCCGGGCGACCTCTCTCGTTTCTTCGACAAGGTCCAAGTTGCTCCTTAGCTGGGAAGAATTGGTGTCGGGGTCGTAATGCTCCATTCTGGGAGAAGGCAGGCCGATCTCCAGCGGGATGACGGCCTCAGTGCCGTATGCTAGGTTGAAGGGGGTCTCTCCCGTGGGTAGTCGGAACGTGGTCCGGTACGCCCAAAGGACATTGTATAAGTCCTCGACCCACTGTCCTTTGGACCGATCAAGCCTAGCTTTAAGTCCCTGCAAAATAGTTCGGTTAGTTACCTCGGTTTCCCCATTTGTCTGGGGATGGGCAACCGAGGTGAAGCGATGATCAATGCCGAGTTCAGAGCAAAACTCCCTGAAATGAATATTGTCAAATTGTCGACCATTATCAGATATAAGGATACGGGGTAGTCCGAATCGGCAGATTATAGACTTCCATACGAAATCCCGCATCCTTTGCTCGGTGATCCGGGCGACAGGTTCGGTCTCGACCCATTTGGTGAAATAGTCGATGGAGACGACCAGGAACTTTCTCTGTCCGGTGGCGAGGGGAAAGGGCCCCAGGATGTCGATCCCCCATTGGGCAAACGGCCAGGGGGCGATGATGGAGGTCAGCAGAGCTGAAGGTCGGCGCTGGATATTGGCGTTTCGCTGGCACCGATCGCACTTGCGGACGAAATCTGTTGCGTCTTTTTGGAGTGTGGGCCAGTAATATCCCTGCCGCAGGATCTTATGGGCCAAGGCCCGGCCCCCCAGGTGATTTCCGCAGATCCCTTCATGGACCTCTCGGAGAGCATAGTCCGCCTCGGAGGGGCGGAGGCATCTGAGAAGGGGGGAAGTAAATGATCGTCGATAGAGCCTGTTCTCGTATAGGACATATCGGGGGGCCTGGCGCTTGATTCGGCGAGCCTCCATCTCGTCATGAGGTAGGGTTCCGTCCTGAAGGTAGCAGACGAGCCCGTCGATCCAGCTTGGCTCGGAGCCGATGCACATGGTAGGCTCGGGTTCCTCCGTGCTGGGGGTCTGAAGATACTCGAGCGCGGTTCCCTTAGGAAGCTCGCTCATGCGGGAGCTTGCCAGCTTGGATAGCTGGTCTGCCCTGAGGTTTTCCGTTCTGGGAATGTACTGAATGTTGAAAGAATTCAGGGCAGATATGAGTTCCCGCACCTTTTGGAGATACTTTTGCATGGATGGCTCTTTAGCTTCAAAATCTCCTTGGACCTGGTTCACCACCAGCTGGGAGTCGCTGAATGCCGTCAAGTCTCCCACGTTTAGTTCTTTCGCCAGTTTGAGCCCGGCGATCAGGGCCTCATACTCGGCCTCATTGTTCGAGGCCGGGAACTCGAGGGCAGGGCTTGCTCAGCCACCACTCCGTCTGGACTAGTGAGGATAAGTCCGGCCCCGTTACCCCCCGAGGTCGAAGACCCGTCCGAGTGCAGGACCCATGGCTGCCTCGGGGCCTCCTCCGCGGGTCCAGATGGCAGGTCGGGGTCGTCCGGAAGGGTGCACTCCACGATGAAGTCGGCGAGTATCTGAGCTTTGATAGCCGGCCTGGGCCGATATTCGAGGTCGAATTTCCCGAGCTCGACCGCCCATTTGGCGATCCTCCCCGCACGATCCGACCTCTGCAATATTTGCTTCATGGGCTGGTCAGTCAATATAACTATCGTGTGGGCTTGGAAGTAAGGCCTGAGTCTCCGAGCCGAGATGATGAGAGCGAAGATGGTCTTCTCAAGTTTAGAATATCGGGTCTCGGCATCCCTGAGAACCCGGCTGGTGTAATAGACCGGCTTTTGGAGCTTGTCCTCTTCCCGGACGAGAACTGAGCTCACTGCGGCTGGGGAGACGGCCAGATATAAGTAAAGGACCTCGCCTTTCCGGGGCTTGGTGAGCAGCGGGGGAGAAGCCAGAAGGCTCCGAAGATCTTCAAAGGCCTGCTGGCATTCTTCTGTCCACCGGAAGTCTTTCGGCCGTTTGAGGCTCTTGAAGAAGGGGAGGCAACGCTCGGTTGACCGAGAGACGAACCTTCCCAGGGCGGCTACCCGCCCCGCGAGCCGCTGCACCTCCTTAACTGTCTTTGGAGGCGACATCTCTTGCAGTGCCCGGATTTTCTCCGGGTTGGCCTCAATTCCGCGCTGGGTCACTATGAAACCCAGGAACTTGCCCGAGGTGACCCCGAACGCGCACTTCGCCGGATTGAGTTTCATTTGATATTTTCTGAGCTTGGCGAACGTCTCGTCGAGATCGGCTATGTGGTGTTCCGCCGCTCGGCTCTTCACCAACATGTCGTCCACGTAGACTTCCATGTTCCGGCCGATCTGGTCTTTAAAAATCTGGCTGACCAGCCTCTGATAGGTGGCCCCAGCGTTTTTCAGGCCAAAGGGCATCACCTTATAGCAGTAGGTGCCCTTGTCGGTGATGAAGGCCGTCTTCTCCTCGTCTTCTGGCGCCATTCGGATTTGATTGTATCCTGAAAAGGCGTCCATAAAAGTTAGCAGTTGGTGTCCCGAGGTGGAGTCGACGAGCTGGTCGATGCTCGGAAGGGGGAAACTGTCTTTTGGGCAGGCCTTGTTCAGGTCGGTGTAGTCCACACACATACGCCATTTTCCGTTGGCCTTCTTTACGAGGACTATGTTGGCGAGCCAGTCCGGGTAGGAGACCTCCCGGATGAAGCCGGCTCCGAGGAGTTTGTCCACCTCCTCGGCCGCAGCTCGTTGTCACTCGGGGGCGGAGCCTCTTTTCTTCTGCTTTATAGGCCTGCTGGTTGGTTTCACCTGAAGTCGGTGGACCATGACCTCAGGGTCAATTCCTGGCACGTCCGCGGGCGACCAGGCGAAGACGTCGGCATTATCCCGCAGGAAGCTGACGAGGCGATCCCTCTCATGGGCGCCGAGGCCGGAGCCGACCTGCACGGTTAGCTTGGGAAAATTTTCTTGTAGTGGGATTTGAATAAGGAGCTCACCGGGCTCTACTTGCTTCTTCCAGGGGGCGTCCCTTGCATCGAGGGTTTCTATGGGGAGTGAGGGGCGCGTCGGGCGGTCTGGCGCCTCAGCTGGTTGTTTCACTGTGTGGGCCGCCATGTAGCATTGCTTGGCGACCAGTTGGTCTCCGCGGACCTCGTCTACTCCTTGGCCGGTGGGGAACCGCATGAGTAAATGGCGGGTTGAAACCACGGCTCGAAGGGTGTTTAACCCTGGGCGCCCAAGGATGGCGTTGTAGACCGAGGGCAGACGGACCACCAAGAAGTCCATCCTCGCAGTGCTCTCCCGGGGGGCGAGGCCAACTGTGACAAGGAAGCTAGCCTCACCTTCAACCGAGACCGCATCTCCGGTGAACCCGACTAGCGGGGCATTGATTCTCCGAAGATGTCTTCCTGTCAACCCCATTTTTTGGTAGGTGTTGGGGGAATAAGGTTTTTCCCCCAAATGACACGAATGCCCCAAAGAAGCCGCACAATCGTCGACCCTGGAAGGCCGAAGTCGGCACCCGAACTCGGAACCTCCGACCTAAGAGAAACCCCAATGCCCGAGGCCTACTTTTGTCAGCCACCTACTACGGCTATACGTCTCCGAGGTCCGGCCAGAGACCGTACTATGACGCCCCTCCGGCATTTATTGCGCATGACCGCTGTGATCCTCCGGCACACTCCACAATAAATATGGATCTCCAGCTTACTCCACAATAAATATGGATCTCTGGCTTACTCCACAATGAATGCGGATCTCCGGCTTACTCCACAATAAATGCGGATCTCCGGCTTACTCCACAATAAATGTGGATCTCCGGCTCACTCAACAATTAATGCACGTGACTCCTGTCATCTACGGACTCCCAGCTCTCCACGGCAAATAAGCCCAGCAGAGTCTAGTCAACTGTGATAAGTCTCTGATCTCGGCCATACCTCCGACACTGATGCAATAAATTCGCCTGGTAGCGTGCTAGTTCGGGTTGTACAACGCCCTCATCGCCGACATCAGTGCAATTATTCGCCTGACCAAGCGCCGACCTGAACGACATGCCGAGCCGTACTACGGCTTCGCCCCGTTACATCGCAGGTAAACCGACCCCCGGTCTATCAAAGGGGGTTGGAAAATCGATACTGAGGAGGCGCACCGTTTACCTCTACTCTACACGATTTGCCCCCTCCCTGACTTGAGCGTCGGAGGGCCGGCGCCGGGAGACCCGGCCACCGGCTCATGTGCAGGTACCCAGACGGAGGACGCCGCCCACTGTCGGATCGTCGCCCAGCCGCGGGAATCAGCCGCTCCTTCTCGCCGATCGCCCCAGACGGAGGACGCCGCCCGTCGACGAACCACCGCCCCACCGTGAGTAACCACCTCCCGCTCCCTCTCCTCGACCGAAGATTGCCCCCGGGTCCAATTTCCAGCAACAGTAGGCATGGTAGTACAAAATGTTGGCTGAACTTCCATTGTCAACTAGGACACGCTTTACATCAAACCTATTTACAATCATGGAGATGACCACAGCGTCATCGTGAGGGGTCTCGACCCCTTCTAAGTCCTCGTCCGAGAACGAGATGACTTCATCAGTACGTGGGCGCTTCGGGGGTGTTCCCTGGGCGGCCGTTCCTGCCGAGGCCCGCCCGATCATGTTGATGGTGCCGGCGATGGGCCTGTTGTCGCCTGGATTTTCGGTTGGTGCGACATTCTCCGCCGGCCTTCTTTCCTCAGGTCGATTCCTCACGAACCGGTTGAGTACTCCCCGTCGGATGAGCGCTTCTATCTCGTCCCGGAGTTGGAAGCAGTCCTCCGTGTCGTGCCCACGGTCTCGGTGGAAGCGGCAATACTTCCTGGTATTTCGGAGAAATCCCGTGTCTCGCATAGGAGGCGGGGGTCGGAAGAAGTCCCGACCCTCAATTTCCATCAGGATCTCGGCCCGGGGAGCATTGACGGGTGTATAGTTCTCGTACCTCGCCTGCTACGTCCGGGGCCGTGGTTGAGACCTCGGACGAGGAGGTGTCCTCTGCTGAGGTCGCCCCTGCTGACGGGGCGGACTCCTCAGTCTGGGGAGATTTTTCTCTCTGCGGGGAGACCGGCTCCTTTGCCGGCCGCGCTCCTCGCGGCGCTTCTTCTGCTTCTTAGAGGCGGGCTCGATTGCTCCCCGCCTGGAGGCGACTGCCTCCTCGGCCTTGGCATACTTCCGGGCTCGGGCCAGCATTTCGGTGAAGTCGGCCGGAAAGCTCTTCTCGATGGAGAAGAGGAATCGGTAGGAGCGAACCCCAGTTTTCAGAGCCGACATGGCTATCGACTGGTCTAGCTCGCGGACCTCCCATGTGGCGGCGGTAAAGCGGTCCAGGTACTCTTTGAGGGACTCCCCCTCCTTCTGCTTGATGTCCAGGAGGGAGTCTGATGTCCGTCGCTGGCGCCGGCTGGCAGCAAAGTTGGTGGCGAACTGCCTGCCGAGCTGCTCAAAGGAGGACACCGTGTTCGGCTTCAGTCCAGAAAACCAAAGCCGAGCGGTCCCTCGGAGGGTCGCTGGAAAGGCTTTGCAGAGTATGGCCTCCGAGGACCCTTGTAGGGCCATGAGGGCCCGATAACTCTCCAAGTGGTCGAGGGGGTCGGTGATTCCGCTGTAGGGCTCCACCTGAGGCATTTTGAATCTCACGGGAACCGGCTCGTCCTCGATCTGGCGGGAGAAGGGGGACTTGGCAGTGAACTCAAAGTCCCCTTCCTGTCTTGCCTTCTTGCCGTGGAGTGCCGCAATCTGGCGCTCCAGATGCTCAACTTTTCGGTCGAGCTCCCCCACCCGTGGGATCGTCGTTGTGGTTTGCGCCGGCCCTTGGCGGTCCGGGGCTGACTCCGCCTCGGAAAGTTAGGGTCTCCGATCGAAACCTTCTCTCGGTAACTCCCTACGGGGAGTAGCCCGTTCTCCGTTGTTGGCTCTGGAGGAGCCATGCAGATTTTGACTGGGGAGAACCGGGCCGTTGGGGAGACACTCCGGCGGGGCCTGGGCCTGCGGGGGAAGCGCCGATGAAGCTTCCACGCGCCGTAGGCCCTGCACAGCGGCGGCCAGGGCCTGGACTTGCTGTACCAGGGCATTGAACTGTTCCAGCTGGACCTGAGGACCTGGGTCAGCTGGGGTTGGAAAATTCTGGACGGAGTGTCCAGGACTTTGCGGGGGACGCCGGGAGACGTTAGAGGCTCCCTTACTTCTCAACTTCATGACTGCTACTCGGGCCCTTCCTCTAGCGCCAACTGTTGCTGGAAATTGGACCCGGGGGCAATCTTCGGTCGAGGAGAGGGAGCGGGAGGTGGTTACTCACGGTGGGGCGGCGGTTCGTCGACGGGCGGCGTCCTCCGTCTGGGGCGATCGGCGAGAAGGAGCGGCTGATTCCCGCGGCTGGGCGACGATTCGACAGTGGGCGGCGTCCTCCGTCTGGGTACCTGCACACGAGCCGGTGGCCGGGTCTCCCGGCGCCGGCCCTCCGACGCTCAAGTCAGGGAGGGGGCAAATCGTGTAGAGTAGAGGTAAACGGTGCGCCTCCTCAGTATCGATTTTCCAACCCCCTTTTATAGACCGGGGGTCGGTTTACCTGCGATGTAACGGGGCGAAGCCGTAGTACGGCTCGGCATGTCGTTCAGGTCGGCGCTTGGTCAGGCGAATAATTGCACTGATGTCGGCGATGAGGGCGTTGTACAACCCGAACTAGCACGCTACCAGGCGAATTTATTGCATCAGTGTCGGAGGTATGGCCGAGATCAGAGACTTATCACAGTTGACTAGACTCTGCTGGGCTTATTTGCCGTGGAGAGCTGGGAGTCCGTAGATGACAGGAGTCACGTGCATTAATTGTTGAGTGAGCCGGAGATCCACATTTATTGTGGAGTAAGCCGGAGATCCGCATTTATTGTGGAGTAAGCCGGAGATCCGCATTCATTGTGGAGTAAGCCAGAGATCCATATTTATTGTGGAGTAAGCTGGAGATCCATATTTATTGTGGAGTGTGCCGGAGGATCACAGCGGTCATGCGCAATAAATGCCGGAGGGGCGTCATAGTACGGTCTCTGGCCGAACCTCGGAGACGTATAGCCGTAGTAGGTGGCTGACAAAAGTAGGCCTCGGGCATTGGGGTTTCTCTTAGGTCGGAGGTTCCGAGTTCGGGTGCCGACTTCGGCCTTCCAGGGTCGACGATTGTGCGGCTTCTTTGGGGCATTCGTGTCATTTGGGGGAAAAACCTTATTCCCCCAACAGAATCCATTCAATGCCTTTCAAATCTTTTCTCACCAAACAAAATAATATGGTACAATGAATCTTGCACTTAAATTTTTTGTTATATACGTTTTCGACAAATAGGTGTTAACTAATAATAAAAACATGATCATCTTTAGAGCCTACCAATATGATTTACTTCCTCGATATAATTTGTGCTAAAAAGGATTTTGAAGTAAAATTCAAAATTACATCTCAAAATAGGTTTTACATTAAGAACTTTACTCATCTGTTGTTCTATTTTCATTGTGATATTAGAATTTGATTACAACAAACATTTGTGACAACTCTTTCTATTTGACTACTTTCATATTTCGGTACTCAAATGTACAAACTATAAATATGATATTATGTTATGTATTCTGGCTCTAATTATAAAATTTGCTATGTAAATTATATTAAAAGAAACATGACTTCATTTATGGTAAGCTAAGCTTGAGTTAAGCTCAATTCTTTGAGTGATCAGCCTGAGACAAGCCTAGGCTAACATTAGATCAGAATCATTTTTGTCAGATATAAAATTGGTAGGATAGCAATGGCTCTAGATGACCATGGATGCCATTTAAATTTAGATACTATAAAATAAATTAGACCCGGTTGTAAAATTTCACGAGATCCTTTTAAATTTGTTATTCCTTAATTGAATTATAACACATGGAGTAGATCATATATTTACAAAAAAGAACTTATAGTTAGTTAGATCTTATGGAAAATGAAGAATTCATCAAATTTGATTCTTTCTTCTAATAGTTAGCTAGAAGATCCCTCTTTCTTAACTTGGTCGAGAGAGATTTCGCTTTTCAAAATATTTCTTTTCCATGAATGGTGATTTTTAACATATTTAGATATACATGCTTTCCTTAAAATATATTTGCATTAGCAAATAAAAATGTCTCTTTCTTAATTTGATAGAAAGCGACTTCAATTCATAAATTATTTCTTTCATATTTGGTAGGGATGAAAGTGGATCGGATAATATCCATCCAAATCCATTTTCATATTCGAAACTATCCGGACATAAATAGAAATTTGAATATCCGACTAATATCCGTATCCGTAAAAAAAATGGATATAGATATGGATAGACAATTATTTGATCCGAATCCGAATATCCGATTCCATTTGTAATTCTATTTAATTTTATATAAACTTATGAACATTTAATGAAAATAAATAACCACATAAATATGATATTAATTTGTTTTATTATCCATTTCATAATATCTTTGATTTTGTGGTTACAAAATTTAATTATCCAATTTATATCCGTATTTATATCCATACTTTCAGTATCAATTTGCATCTATATCTGTTTAAAACAAATATGAATATAAAGTTTTGCATTCGACTAACATCCACATCCGTATTTATATTCGTCAAACAAAATAAATATAGATATACTAGTATCCAATCCGATTTCAGCCCTAATATGCGGTGGTTTTTAACATATTTAAAAATATATGGCTTCCTAAAATATATTTTTTGTTAACAAATAAAGATCTCTCTTCCTTACTAGAAAGAGACTTTGTTTCCTTAGTAGATATACATGATTTTCTAAAACATTTTTTCTAAAATATTTTTTTTTAAAAAACTATGAATATTTTAGATGATTGTTTTATGATTTTTTTTCTAATTTTTCTGAATTTTAGAGAGGATTTTAGTTTTGTCTCTTTTTTTTGTGTCATAGAAATTTTTTTTTAAAAAAAAATTATGAACATGTCAAATAATTTTTTGATATTTTTTTGAATTTTGGAGAGGTCTGCATATAGAGATCTGACTTAGATTTGATAAGTAATCAGATTTCACATAATCCTATCTCGATTTTATAAAATTATTACCGTAAATCTAATTTGAATTCTGTTGTGGTTCAAATTTGGCCCGAGGGTGACCACACCGGAAGAGTCGAGGGAGCCGCCGGTGGTTGGAAGAAGACAGGGGCCACCTCTTGCACGACGACGGCAGCGACCTGCACAAAGCCTCACCAGTGTTTCCGGTGAGAGCCCTTTGACGATCAAGTTAGAATGGAGTAAATTTGGTCCAGCCAAAAAGTCCCTTAGAAGTTACTTGACCGGGCTATTTATAGTCCCGGTGGCAGAGGCACTATCCACCCTTATCATGAGAGAGGGCGTGGCTCTGAGTCGAATGGCGCGCAGTAAGGCTAGTTGGTGGCGTGTGGTGCTGTCTGTTCTCGAGAACGGTAGGGTGTTGTCAATCATAGTAGGGTATGGCCAGAGTAGTCATGGTGCCGTCCTTTGACTGTCGATGGCCAGCTATCGAAGCGTGGCGTGGTGGTGTTGTAATGTACGACCACGTAGGAGGGCGTGGGCGCGCACGTGGGTGCGGTTGTTGGCGAGGTCGAGCCCGTTGAGAGGTCGCGTCATGCATTTGGGGAGGTCGGTTAGACGGGTACGGAGGGTAGCTCGGCTTCCTGGATTCTGAGGTGGGCTCGGTGGAGCGCCCTAAGCTTGAGAGTTGGGGCGTACTACTAAGTAGGCGCCCCGAGCTTGGCCGGGGTGGGTCGGCGAGTATTGGAGGTGCCCCGAACTTGGTCGGATGAGTTGACGAATATCCAAAGCCGATGGAGCTTTTGATGGAATCCGAGGCCGAACTGATTCCCGAGCTGATTCTGAGCCAGACCAAGGATTTAATCAGTCGGTATTGGCGTTTTATTAGGCCAAAACTGCGAGGCCTTTTAGTTATGAGCCGGACGATCCATTTCGCCCTCCATCAAATTCATATCCGATTGTTTTAAAGTAGCGGTTATCAAATTGTCGGATATTATTCATACTCCTAGTCACCAAAGATTTCTCTTGATTCCGCTGGAAATGAGAAATTAGTAGACCGACCAGATTCAGTGGACGAGTCCAATTGTCACTCGCCGGCATTGAAACTCTTCAAGGTCAATGAGAACTCATTTAATTATCCACCATACACGTGTTCTCGGATTTGGACCGGTGCCATCCTCGTCCACGTTTCGTCCTGTCTAATTTTATTCCGCCAGCGGACAAAATCACGCCTCCGGTCTCGCCGGGTGCATGGCATATCCGTAATTCTGTTTACTTACGGGGGCATTCTAGATTCGCTATTTCAACCAGCGCCATTAAAAGGGGTGGTTCTATATACACCCCCCCTATTGCTCAGGACACCCCCAAAAATTAAAAAAAAATTAAATACTCTCTACACCCCCCCCCCCCCATTTGCTAACGACACCCCTAAAAAATTAAAAATTTCTAAATTACCCCCCACCCTCCCCACCCCCTCACCTAAATTGCTCTCTACACCCCCCAAACCCCCCCCCACCCCGGTCTTCCCCTCCAAAACACCTCGCCAACGCCCAAAACCCCCCCGTTCCCCCTTCTCCCTCTCGTCGTCGGCATTCTCCCGATCTCCGACCACCTCGCCGGCTTCTCCCGGAACCACCTCGTCGGCTTCTCCCGAAATTTTTTTTTTCACGGTTCGTGCTCCGTTCGGCACTGGATCGCCGAACAAAAGGCTTCTGTTCGGCTGAACAGTGCCGGACAGAAGCCTTCTGTTCGGCACTGTGCAGCCGAACAGATCTGTTCGGTTGAGGGTTGCCGAACAGAAGGCTTCTGTTCGGCACTGTTCAGCCGAACAGAAGCCTTTTGTTCGGCGATCCAGTGCCGAACGGAGCACGAACCGTGAAAAAAAAAAATTTCGGGAGAAGCCGGCGAGGTGGTTCCGGGAGAAGCCGGCGAGGTGGTCGGAGATCGGGAGAATGCCGGCGACGAGAGGGAGAAGGGGGAACGGGGGAGGAGGGGTTTAAGGGGGGTTTGAGGGGTGTTTTTTTTTTTCTTTTCAAAACGAAACGGAGGAGGAGGAAGGGGGGTGTATGAGAAAATTTCAAGGGCAATATGGTAATTACACTAAAGGTTAGTTTGGGTATTTTTTTTTGGTTTTTGGGGGGTGTCCTGAGCAATAGGGTGGGTGTATATAGAACTACCCCATTAAAAGCGATCTCCCCGCCCGTGGAAGAAAGGCTGGGCCTCCGGCGCGTCGCCCCTACTCCGAATTATTATTTGTTAAAAATAGTCAAAATTCAGTATAGAAGAAAATAATAAAAAAGTAAAAATTTATTATTGTAGCACTATGCATTAGAATCAGTTCGTTCCCCCTCGTTTCCTGGCTCTTGCTTCGCCCCAGCGAGGGAAGTGAAAGAGAGAGGAAGAGAGGCGGAGACGGAGAGATGTCGGGATCTGCGGTGGTGGAGGCGGAGCCGCCGTTTGCGGGGGCGGGGGGGAACGTAGTGGCGGCGAGGTCGGCGATCTGGGACTCGATCAGGGGCTGCGGGCCGGCGGGGATGAGGATCGACAAGGAGGAGCTGAGGCGGATGATCTTGATGCCGGAGTATCTGCGGGTGGCCATGGCGGTGTCTGTCCGGGTCAAGAACTGGGACGTCGGCTTGTTGGCGGCGGCGTCGGTAAAGAACCGGAACGACGACGAGCAGGCGGCGCCGGAGGCGCCTATCGTGGTTTTCGTGAACTCCCGCAGCGGGGGACGCCATGGCCAGGCCGTCAAGGTCTGGCTTCAAAAGCTCATGACCGAGGACCAGGTCAAGAAACCCTTCCCCCTCTTGTAATGTTTCTTGAAAGATTCGAGTTTCGGATCCATGGATGCGATTTCATGGCTAAGTTAGGATATTATTCTTATGCTTTTAGCGCTCCTCTTGAGTTTCTGATCTTTTAAGTAAATGGTTTCGGTAATGCCTGGGTCAGTGGCTTGAATTTGACACGGTTTTTTTTTTTTTTTTGAATCGAGAAGGTAAACTGCAAGGAGAGAACACAAAGAAACTGAGTGATAAATTTTGAAATCTAAACCTTGCTTCTCCAAAGACTATTTTTTTCTTATTCTCAAAACATGACTATTGTTTAATTTAATGTTATTTTCTTTGCTTAAATTTTATGTAAATTTTCAAAATTTGAGATAAATTTGTGATCTTCAAGGCCAAACATGTACTGTAAAGAACTGTGGAGATGAGGCACCAGTTTTAGATTGCGCATGCACATATTTTTATAGGATAGGTTTTTGCTATGCGTATCTTTTGTTTTGTCTGTGTTTTGGAGCGCCTCAATGTTTCTTGAATTTTTTTGGTTACGGAATCCATGGAGGGATTTCTTGATGAAAATTTCATGGCTGAGTTAGGCCATCATTTCTACTGTTGTTAGTATTCTTGAGTTTCTAAAGTGTTTCTAAGTAATGCTTTGGTGCATCTTTTCTAAAGATGAATGAGCATATTCCAGTGCCTTGGTCAGTAGCCGAGATTTTATATGGACCCCTCCCCTCTTTTCGATCCAGAAAGTGAACTTTGGGAAGAAATTGAGTGTTAAATTACAAATCTTGCCTCTTAGAGAGGTTTATATTTCATCTCATAACTTTTTTTTTCTGCCTACATTTATCATAATGATTTCCAGAAATTGTAATGTATCTTTTGTTGAGAGAGTTAGCTTCTTTCAAGGAAAAAGTTATATTGTTAAAGGATCAAGAACAGTTATTGTAAAAAAAAAGGATAAAGAACAGTTTACCGGAGGAAATAAACTGGTTTCTTGTTTCTGGAAAGGATGATCGACCTTATTGATTTTGGTTTCTTTTCTTGCATCTTCTTTGCATTGTTTCATCTTAATAAAGCAACGAGTGGCAGTTTTTTCTCTCAGCTCCTTTTCTTGAAAACTGTCCACACATGATTTTGGAAAATAGAAATGAAATAAGAAGTATCACCTATTTAAGTATCACATATTTATCTTCTAAGATTAAAGGGTTCATGAGCATGCCTAGAATTCTGAATCAAGATTATAATTGAATCACAAGGTTGTTACAAGAATTAACGGTTAAATATGAGGATGGGGCTCTCTAAGAAGAGGCGAGACCTTAATTGAGAAAAGCTAGATGAATTGGTTGAGGAATGCCTAACAGAAGGTAGGAATATAAAAGACAAGGATGAGTTCTGAACTAAACTTTGGAAGTGTCGGTAAGTGAACTGCTAAATTAAAAGAAAAAGGTGAAGAAGAGGTGCACTTGAGGCATACTTGAGGCAGTTACCCTTATGCTTAACACTGTGCAGGGAGCTTGGTGCACATGTAGAACCTAACGGTTCACTATTTTTGTTCCTTGGAGCTTGGTAGCAAGAGCATGGCATTAATACACATGCTTAAATGAATCTCCTATAACTAATCGCGAGCATGGATTGCAATAATTTATTTATCATTTTTCTAGTAGATGTGAAAGTGTGAAACCAATTAGAGAATTGTTGTGATATGTATTCGAATAACAGCATAAGTGCGAATTGCTGGGACATCACAGTTTAACTGTGCAATAAGTTATGGATGTGGACTAAGAAGGCTGGATGTTATATTGAAGCAGAACAGGAAGCTCACTGCTGCCTTGAAGCAAACTTTCAAACATATTCAGAGCAAAACTTTAAGAATTATGTGCCTTGGATTATGGCCATTGTAGCCTTTTAATTTGTTTTACTTAATCATTAACATAATTTGTGGAATTAATAATATCTAATGGTTCTATGACCATCCAGTATATCCCAACTTGCATTTTGTTACAGAAGACTGTCCTTCTGGATCTTTGTTTTTATGCTCTAAGGAACTACTGTTAGAATGTTAACTTACAATGGACTTCTTATTATCTATGATGCAGGTTTTTGATCTTTCAGCTGTGAAGCCTTCTGACTTTGTTCAATATGGCCTGACTTGCTTGGAGAAGTTGGCTGATCTTGGTGACGGTCGTGCAAAGACCAACCGTGGAAGGCTAAGGGTTATAGTATGTTATCGTGGATTAGGAAATAGTCAGTTTTTGATGCTGTTTTTGTTAGCCAAAAACTATTGCATGCATATATTTGGCAGCATGTGCAAGAAAATGACATATTGCATGTTTTTGGACTTTTTCTATTTCCTTATCACAAGAATATGAACCTATAGTATGTCGTACCGGTCCGTACCATGCGGATCGGGCATACTATACCATATAGGTACCGAATTGGTACATGGTATAGGGGACACACCAAATATTGGTATGCCAAATTGACCCCCATATCAGGCATATTGACATTGTACCAAGATGGTATGATACTGGATCTAGCACCGAGATTGCGAAACTTGCATGAGTCATTTGTTTTATTGCTGATCTTCATTAGTGGTATGTGGTAGTCATTAATTCATACTATTTTCTAGTTGTAGGCTGCTTCTTACTATACAACCTTATGATGCTTTCCATATTAGGATGTGTGTGAGTTCTGAGTTCATGGGTTCTGCTTGGCAGGTTGCAGGAGGTGATGGTACAGTCGGTTGGGTATTAGGAACTCTTGCAGAACTTTTTGTGAACAGAAGAAAACCAGTTCCTCCAACCGGTATCATTCCACTTGGAACTGGCAATGATCTTTCAAGAAGTTTTGATTGGGTAAGAAGCTGTTTCTTTTGCTGCCTATTTGGTTTGACTTTTGAAATGTCAGTGAGATGCCGTTAATTTATATAATATATCTTTAGGGTGGTTCATTTCCATTTGCATGGCGATCAGCAGTTAAAAGTACTCTCTACAAGGCAGTCACTGGTCCCATTTGCCGCCTTGATAGGTAAGAGTTATCTTTATTTGAAGATAAACCTAGCTTCGTTTAACTCTTTTGTAGAATCTGCACAAAGGTAATTGTCTCATGGCTATATTGAGATTATTAGATAGTAAATGACTACAACATATGCGTAGACTGCCAAATGCTGCATTACTTTGTCCCCAAGATTTTAGACAACCAGGAAGAGTCTCCATTTTGCCATCTATCCAAGTTTTAGGTGCCCTCTCAATTCATAATGTGGAAATAAAATATGAAAATCTGATCCATTACAAAAAAGGTATATTTCTTCAAGTGAAAATCTGTGCTTATTAATATCCAATATGGATCCATGGTAATGTCTCATGAGCAAATTGCTGCATGCTAGAGGGATGTTGCATAGTAGCTTTTGTCTTGGATGCATGGTTTAGCAGGAATTGCTGGTTCTGTGCACATATTATTCATGTTAGTCTGGTCTAGCATGTACTTACCCAACATATTATTTCTTTTGCACTTTTTCCTAGATTTTGTAAATACTAGGATTATTATTTGCACACCCTTAACCAATATTTGTTCCATCACTAACCACCCGCTCTATGAATGTTGATAGGTTGATTGCCTTAAGTGAGGGTGTGGTTGTCTGCATTTTAGTTTGTATGATAAAGAACAATTATTTTGAGCATCACTTCATTCTACATTTCTACTCTTTTCATTCTTTTATTAATTTCAATTATATTGTGAAAACTTTAGTCAGCTTCTATTTTGCCAATGGGCATCTAGATTGCGTACTAATTTGCAGGTTGAGGGAACATTTTCCTGAAAGTTTCAGAAAAGTGAACCTTCAAATCTTAAATACTCAATGAGCCAGTGAAGTAATGCCATTCTTACGTATGACCTTTTCATGTGTGATGCATGTATTTTGCTCCAAAGGAAGGGGGTATTTGATAGATGGCCATGATCTCATTAGTCAAGATTTTATAGGAGTAGATTTTGACCTCGTCAAAGTTTTCAGTGTCAGTACTAGGCCTCGTATTAGTAGCTTATGGATGCAGGTTGGTGTGGTACACTCCCCGACACATGGTACGCTGCTGAAGGCAGGACATCAGTTGTACCATGTGTCGATACAATAACATATCGAGCCTCAATAGCGTACCAATACTATGTTGGGTCGGAATCGTGTGCTCGGTGCTAGACGATATGGGTTACCATATAAAACCTTGGACCTCATATTTTTTTTCTCTTTTTAAAGTCATTTTTAAGTAAACAAGGAAGGTTTTATTTATCAATGGAAAGGCCAAATAGATGGTGAAGGATGCGCACTTTTTACTCTTGCACCATTTCTTTTGAACGCCAGAAAATGGAATTGGAAATAAGGGAGCAGAAATGCATGGACCCACCTCCTGTGAGTTTGCATTATAATAGTAGAAATGTTGATTGTCACTTGTCATAAATAGACTGTTCCTAGATTGCAAGATTTGTAAGTTCTTCATGTAGGATCTTTTGGACTCCCATGCTGGAGGTCACTAACATCATATATTTATTGTTGGAGGAATGTGAGCATGACTGCTGCCTACTCTTATGATATACCTAAATGCCTAGATGGACTAGTCTGACTCCCTCCAAAATGAAGCTCCAAATCATGCTTAATTGATATTTACGTAACAGATGAATGAGATTAAGACCACCAAGTGTAACACATAACTTTCTGTTTCTTGATTCATATCATATCAGGGAGTACTCATCTCCCTTATAACATGTTACTCCATATCACTTTACATTCACGGACACCTTTCCAGCATGCTTGCCATTCATTATTGTCAGTATAGTTACCATTTGTAATTGTCAGATGATTCTTTTTTTTTTTCTGTGTCATATTGGCAAGATTCCCTTTTGTTCTCAATGATATTTGTTGGA
This sequence comes from Phoenix dactylifera, assembly GCF_009389715.1. Lineage (NCBI taxonomy): Eukaryota > Viridiplantae > Streptophyta > Magnoliopsida > Arecales > Arecaceae > Phoenix > Phoenix dactylifera. The sequence continues at coordinate 131,136 of NW_024068057.1, read as the reverse complement.
TGCTACACCATGATTATCTCCTTGATGTCATGACTTTCCGGTTTTAGATCCTACGTCATTATTCATAATTGAACTTTTCTTATTTACCGTAAGTCATCCATGTACACAATGTGACTCTCCAAATGCTTTTTCTTAGGAAACACTCTTTTTAATACGTCTGCTAACCATCTGACCTCAGCTTTCATAACTATTGTTGGGGAAAGTCAGGAGACAAGGTTGTGATCTTCATTCTCAATCCTCACTAAGTTCCTGGCAACTAACAACCTTTCTGTAATTTCTTGCTTGGTAGCATATTATTTTTAATAAACCTGCAGTGATATCCTAATTATATGCAATTAACAATACCAATAACTATCTATGTGGAAATTTCTGTTTAAATTAGCAGATTAAAGAGTTCTGCTTATGATCTTCTACTAGAAGAACCTAAGATGAAAAGTCGCAATTGACTTGCAGTTGGCATGTTGTGGTTGTGACGCCAGATGGACAATCAATTGAACTGCCACATTCTCTCAGACCAATGGAAAAATATGCATTTGGTCAGAACCAGGTTGGGATTCTGGCTATTATTTTTAATTTCAGTTCTACTGCATGTGTTATAGAAACAGCCTTTCTATATGTGGGGTTAAGGTTGCGTACATCTGACCCTCCCCAAAACCTATAGAGGTGGGAGCCTCATGCACTATGACACCCAGTTCTGCTGCATGTGCTGCTAATTTTCAAAACATCATGAATTTACACTTTCAACTTAACTATTCTTTTCTTATACTTCCATATCCACGTTCTTTTTTACACAGGAAATGCAACAAAAATGCATTTGAAAAGTAAATAGATGATGCATGCATTGCTATTTACTGTTCTTCATTTGATCAAAATGTCTTGGCAATGATGAAACTGTTAATCCTAACATCATGGCTTCTGCCTTGCTTTTCAATTTCAAGATTTTCAATGTGCTCTGATCCGCTTTGTTCTGGCATGTCCTTACAGCCCTATTAACTCTGGCATGTCCTTACATAATCCACTTTCCTTTTTTACATAATATATAACTCTAATCCTTGAAGTAAAGTTAGTTTCCTTTAACATTGGAATAAGATGCCATAAATTGATAATCTCTTTGGACCTATAGATAATCCATCACTTTGAGACATCTGAAATTTAATGCCTCAAGGCTGCATTCAGTTGTGGTTTAAAGGAGGGTTAAATGGATTTTTTTGGAAGGCCCTTTTACTCCCTTATTCCACTTTAACTCACCAAATGTTAGAAAAGTAACCAATTTTTCGGGGGTAAAGTATGCTTCTGAAAAGTTGGCAGAGGTAGGGCTAGTTTTTCCACTAAATTCAGGGTAAACTATTCCACCGTGCAGGGTTGAGTAGTTTATTATGGGGTAAAGTGGGACTGGAGTAAATTAACTCATTTGACTCTGTGTAACTTATTCTGCAACCAAATGCAGCCCTGGGTGGTAGAACCTATTCAATGGATAAATCACTGAATCAAGAATGTGAAAAAGATGTATGATGTATCAATGGTCTGAAGCAAAGTTTTATTTCTTATATGTGCGAAAAAACTAGAACATGCTAGCTTTTTAACTCTTTGATAAGTGATATAATGATTTCGTACAATACATTTTGTAGGACCTTTTTCAATTACTTAAAACTATATATCTATTATTAGTTTCTTGTATTATTGTATCATCGACCATAAGTACCTGGAACTGCATGCTTCATCCAGCTTAGTGTATCCAGGAAATACATTTGGGAGATTGACTTGGCTAATAAACGGGAAGTGTCAATGAAAATGCTCAGGGGCCTGAAGTTCATTCTGTTACTTAAAAACAATATTGAGTGAATAATGAGAAACTAATGCAGACTTGTATTTAGAGGATTTGATATGGTCTTCCTGTGGTTTTCCATGTATTTTTCCCACTTGATTACTTGTTTCCATGAAGTTTCAATTCGAATTATAAACTTTATCAATTTCACAAAACCAAGGAGAAATTCTTGACATATTTTAATCTAGAGCTGCCAAGTTATCAGAAAATGTTTTTGCAATGATAAGTCGTTCCAATTAGACATCGTGCAAATTCATTTCAACTAATATTGGAAACACTAGAAGCCGGATATAGCTTCCAAGAATTGGTGTCAGTATTAGGACCAAGGTTTGCCGGACCGATCGTACCGATGTACCGGTGAGCACCGGTACGGTATCGGTTGGAACCGGTACCGAACCGGAGATGGGCGTTCGCGCACGCGCGGGTGTCAAAAAAAAAAAGCAAACAAAATGGAAAAACAACGCGTCCTTGCGCGTTAGTGGATGCGGTTTCGATGCGGAAAATTGCGCGCAGGCGCGCAATTCTCCGCTCGCGCGTCCACGCGCAATTCCAAAAAAAAAACCACACGTCGATGCGCGTCCGCGGACGCGTTAAATGCTAATGCCACTCTGTGACCGGTGCATCGGTACAAGTACGGAATCAATCGGTTCCGACCCAAACGGAACCAATCGGTTCCGACCCAGTTTGGTTCGGAACCGTTTTTATGCTGTACCGTACCGGTGCCTGTCGGCACCGGTTCGGTATAGGCTGAACCAATCGGTTCAACATACCTTGATTAGGACCATTGCAACATATATGGCTTCAATAAATCTGATTTCAAAACACAACCATTCTAGATGGATGGAAGAACTGGACTCTTTACCCATTAGTCTATGTCTTTAACCACCCCCCCTCCTTTTCTTAAAAAAGGGATTTCATGACTAGGCTTACTGTTAAATCTTCAGCCAAAAATACTGAAGCATATTTATAGATGTTATATGATAGAACGACCCTGACACATCACTCAAATTTTAAACAAGAGAAGGGGTTTCTGTGTGATTGGAGGGTCTGTCAACAGATTCGGAGTCTTTACTCTGGCCCAAATATCAGGGCTTTGATGCATTAGGATTTGCAGAATTTGGTAGGAGATGTATGATCTTTTCCTCCAGGGTAGTGACAAAAATGTGACCTTCCACCATTAGGCATATTCTACCTAGTATAAACATGATCTTTTTTAATTTCTTTATATTATGTTTATGGTTGCATACCATTTTGAGACTGAAAAGAGTTCAAGATGTGCCCACTGAAAAAAAGAAGAGTCAAAGATGTAAAGGGCAACCCAATGCATGCTTTTCTCAATCTTCGTTACCACAACAACTATAGTTAACAAGTCTTACTAATTCAGATGTGGTTGGTTAATCTGGGGTTGTGAGTGTTGGGATACTCTCCAGTTTGCAGCTGAGCTGTGGAGAGGTCCAGTTCTCAATCAAAGACCATCTGTGTACTGTGCAACAAGCTGTAAGTGGGGCCTGGTTGCATGTTTTTTTCTGTCCCTGGACTCACATAATCATGGTTGTTGCACGATACATGGATGGTCAACATCTAGTATTGGAGCTCTCCAGTTCAGTTGCAAATTGGAGAGGATCTGAAGTACGTTACCTCTGATTAGTTCTTTCTTGCCCATCTGAGTGCTGTGGATGAGCTTTTTAACGACTGCCATTGCAAATGACTAGAATATCCCTGGATCCTGTTTTGTTTAAGCACTTGATTTTGTTTTACCATTGAACTTATATCTGGTTTCTTGCTATTTTATTATCAGTATATTGGGGTTTTTGTCTTGCTTTAATCTCATCAATGAGTCCCAATTTAGTTATATTTCTCTGTTACCTATCAAAAGAAATAGTTAAAGTCGTTTCTGTTACTTAAAGGGTGTATGAAAGCATTGATGCTAGCGCCAAACATTTGTAATTGAAAATCTATACAGCACGCTATGTTTTTCATGCTAGATTGCTGATGATACTTATTTTAGCCTTTTCTACCGAAAGATGTTTGTTTATGGTATTACATTGTTGAAAGTGCTAATATATTTGCAGGATGTGGACATTGATGGAGAATTACCAGAAAAGATTTCTTGCTTTGAGGGAGTCTACTATAACTATCTTAGCATTGGTATGCTTTATACATTGTTACTTTATATTTAGTTAACAAAACATTTTGCATCATTCATGTTGATTATTCTCATCATGGATTTAATTTTAGATAAAGTTTATGCAATTCTTGTATGAACAATCTTTTTATGTCATTTTAACTCCATAAACTATCACGAACTCATGCGTGGGCTAATCATAGCATTTAAGCCATGAGATACAATCTTCTTTCTGCGCTGATACTGTCCAAGTGTCAAGGGAACTGAAAACTAATTGGGATGTTGGATTCTTTTTCATCATTTTTCCTTTCGAAGTTTGTCCTGTATCAGTACCATCCGTCTCAGATTATGTCTCACAACACTTATCAATGCTTTTTTTGGTCATTGATCTGGATAAATCAAATTGGGTGGATTTTAATTTCACATTTTGCAGATTGGTTTTTGTTGCATTAACTTCTAAAATGCGGAGCCCTGCTTCCACTAACAACACTGACTCTGGCACATCACTAACAGGGATCTCTCCAGTGCTAGGCTGCTAGCTGTTAATTAATTTAGTAATCATTGTAAAGTTTTAGCTTCACTTAGCAATATTATATTTTAAAGGAAAAGGTGACCACATTCATTTCCTACCAAATCAAAGTCAACTCAAAAATATAATTTTTTTGAAACTATCTGAACTAGTCTATTTCTAATAATAGATGATTGTATCTTTGATTGTGTATTCTGCCATTTGAATTTCCATCAATTATTGATTGTCTATGAGCATATGTAGAGCAGGTTGTCAAGATAGTTTCTTGGTATACTGTGTATTTTTACACATTAAGATATTCATCTTTATTTTTTTGTAACACTATACTGCCAATTTTTTTTAGCATCCTTAACAATATATGTAGGTAAGCTTATCCTCAACATCTCCCCCTGCCTATGATGATGTGGCTAATCATCTTGCTTCTAGATGCCATCAGCCCATATCTCTTGAAAAAAATAAAAATGATTACACTGTTGTTCTATGTACTGGGGATGCTTAATTTGAAATGTGAATTGGACTAGGGCTGTGTTGTGCTGTGATCTTGTTGTGGATGTTTATGATACTTTTATCTGCTGTATCAGAGCCAATCAAAGGAAATCAAGATAGGCATCCACAAAGCTCATCTTGTATATTGCTATTCACATTTTGCCTGATATATTACTAAAATATTATACTCAGTAAACATCCAAAAAGGAACTGCTTGATGATGCAAAACAAGCAGAAATAGAAAAGAAGGGATATATTACTCCTCATGATTGTTAAAATTATTTTAACATCATTTGATGTGCTTCCATGATTAATTATTAATTTGTGATTATGTTTTTTATCGTTTTGTGCTTGCAGATCTTTACCCTTTTTTTTTGGCTTTGTTGAATGCAGGAATGGATGCTCAAATCGCATATGGTTTCCACCACGCACGTAATAAAAAATCATATCTTGCACAAGGTCCAATTGTGAATAAGGTCTGTGCTGAACTTTAGGTTATTAATTGTGATAGACATCCCTATTTTTCTAGCCGCCCAAATAGCTATCATGTTGGCTTTAGTATCTAATTGCTGCACCTTGTTTTGTATATTTTCAATTTCCTTATTTCAACAAACACTTCTGTCAATTTCTTATCCTCTACAAAGTGTCTATTTATATAGCAACCTTTCTTTTGGCATCTTAACTCCACCCTCACCCACTCTTCAACCCCCCATCTCCCACTCCACCTGGGGAGCTGACCTTTTGCTGCCAGTTTCTTCATTCATGTCCGAGACAGAACTAAGACATATCTCTATGAGAAATTATACAGTCTATATCTTTAAGGTAATGTACCTTTGCGAAATATCTTTACGGAGGAACATAATTTTATCCTAAAAAATCTGGTTTGGTAAGTAAAATAAATTCTTTGTGCGATAATGTGAGGCATCGTTTAGATGAATCTGCACATAGAAGGCAAGTCTGTTATAAAAGGATTACAGGATCATCTTATGGTTCATGATTCTAGTTATCACAAGCAGTTGAGATGGAAACAGTAGTGTTGTCAGTGGGCTATCGAAATATAACCAAAATCATCATGTGTGAGAAGAATGATTGGTTCGGGGTTATGCTTATATGCTGGATACTTGGAGAGAGAGGGAGAAAACTGCAGAGTATGTATAGGATTTAGTGAACTGGGAGGAGCAAAGTACTAAACAATTAGTTAACTGGTGCAAAAGGTTTGAATTTTATGTTGGATATCAATGAAATATAGGCATCATAATTTACGCCAGCCACTTCATTTAAAAAATATAACATAATAATGGTGGAAGGAGTTTGTCCTAAGATTATTCAGATAAATGGTTGAGTAGCTTAAGTTAGAAGATGCAATTATATCTTGCCATCTATGGGTGGGTGGGTTGTGGATGCTAATCCGATCGGGAAGAAGGAAATTCAATCCGCTCAACTCGAATCTTTCAAAAAAAAAACTAGAAGAAGATAGAAGAATTGCAAAAGTAGGGCTTAAGTCCCATTTTCTTTCTTTGATTCTCCACACCTCCTAAATTGAAATACATAGCTCCTATTTATAATACTAGTGAGTATGGTCTGCCGAACTGGTCTGTACCAGCCGGTTTGGGCCCGTACGGAATGGTCCGGCCTAGAACCGGTACCGGATCAGCGTGGAAACTAGTTCCAGTGGCTTCTCGTGCGAGAACCGGCGTACCGATCGGCCGGTTTGCACCGGTACGTTAATTTTTTTTTGAATATCCACAACGTGCGCTGTGGATTCTTAAACCACAGTGCGTGTGTTGTTGTCAAAAAGACTACAACGCGGCACTGTGGCTTCTTTTCGGCCACAGGTCACAGGTTGTGGCCTTTTCGGCCACAGTCCGTGTCTTATATGTCAAAGCGCCAAAAGGGCCACGCCTTTCGGCCACGCGCTCGCTTCTGTCGCCGTTTCGGCGATAGAATTTGAAAAAAAATATTAAACTTCATGCGCCTTAAGCTCCTCTCGTTCGGCTATAAAAACCGAACGGGAGTCTCTGAGTCCAACACAAATCCAGCGAGTCTTTGAGTCTCTAAGGAGTAACCATAGAAGGGCAGATTTGGGAGATAGCCCGCAAATTGAGGAGGTCCTTCCCAAAAAATCCAACGGAGACTATTTAAGGTGTGGTTTCTTTCTCCTATCTTATTTCCTTAATTTTGTTAATAAGTAGCTTAAAACAAATAGTTTAGAAATTGCCAAAAAAAAGAAGATCATGCCAAAATTTTCAATTTTGGCTTAATTTTTTGATATGTTGTAGATTTATGGTAGGAATGGAGCCATCAAGAAAAACCAACCTTACAAAGTGTGATATTGGCTGGTCTTCTGGGTGAAGAGTCGGGCAACGATACCAGTTTCAGTGCAACTATTGTGACAAGGTTTTCAAGGGAGGAGGGGTAACCAGGTTGAAGCAACACTTAGCCAGAAATTTCGGTGAGGTTGCTACGTGCCCGAATTGCCCAAGCGAGATCCGTGTGCTGATGAGGAAGAATCTCATTGAGGTCAGAGAAGCAAAAGAGAGAATTTTCAAGAAGAAGGTAGAGGTGGAATGCCGAATGGCAGAGCCACCTTTCTATCACTTTAGGAAGCCAGAGGAGGTTGAGGAGCTAGATGAGGAGGAGGCAGAGATCCAGGCTGCCATGCAGGGATGATCAGTGACAGCAGGAGGTCGCCAGGCATAGGGCTCAATTTGGACCTCTTCCTACGAGTTGGGCAGCGGTTCTAGGAGCACCAGGCAAGATCCAGAGTTCTTGAGGACAGCCTCAGTCAGGGAGGGCGTCGGCAGAGAATGTGGTTGGATTGCATTTATACTGGATGGTTTTGGTAGCCGAAAGAAGTTATCTATAAAAATTCCACCAGGAGCGACAATCCATGATGTAGATCCGCATGCTCTCTCCAGCAGAGATTCAAAGTAGCAGGGGATAGACTTAATGCCGATGAAGGATAACAAGAAAACTGTGGCGATCTATTGTATCTTGGTTCCACTTCAGCCATATCCCAACAAATGTGGCAGACAATACATACTACAGGTCTGCCATTTTCGCCATACAAGCTGCTGGTCCTAGTGTAGTTTCTTCAGGTTCGAAGGACATCTACGATGAGCTTCTTGACAATAATAAGGAGCCAGAGAAATGGATTTACTCCTACAAGAGCAAGTGGCCCATATATAAACTAACCATCATTTGCGATGGTTGGATCGGTCCGACTAGGCGGAGCATCATCAACTTTCTGATATATTGTGATGCGAAGATCTTCCACAAGTCGGTTGATGCTTTGGCTCAGATGCACGACGCCTCGTACATCCTGAAACTTATGGAGGATGTGATTGATCTGGTAGGAGAGGAGAATATCGTGCAGGTCGTCACTGATAATGGGCCGCAATGTAAGGCCGTCAGAGAGATTTTGATGGAGCGGTAGCCACATATTTTCTGGACCCTATGTGCTACACATTATATCAATCTCATGCTGATGGATATTGGAAAGATCTGTAGGGTGCAGCAAATGGTGGAGACAGCCCAACGCATCACCAGGTATATTTATAAGCATACTTGGGTCCTTTCACTGATGAGAGTATGTAGGAGGACAGATTCTGAGATCAAGAGTCATACAGTTTGCTACCAACTTTATTGCACTTGATAGCATTCTCGAGAAGAAAGAAGTCCTACGTCAGATGTTTGTCAGTCAGGAGTGGCATGATAGTTTGTATTCTTATGCCGGCACTGAAGGGAGCAAGATAGAAGACTTGGTGATGAGACGGTCATTCTAGCAGCGGGCTGCTGCAATAGTCAATGCTATCAAACCAGTTTTGTGGGTCGTGGATAGCGAGATCTACCCCCAGTGTATCACATGATGGACAAGGCAAAGGCTCAGATTATGAAGGCAGATCCAGCTCATGGCCAGTCGTACATCAACATCATTGAGTGATGGTGAAGAGCGCAAACGGATAGAAAATTGCATCTAGCAGATAAGCAAGAACATTGACAATTATAGTGATGGATGTACTTGTATAATTATGCTAAGATAGTCTCGTACATATGCAGCATACTACCTAAACCTCCGGTTTCAGTACAATGTAGATGGAATTGGTATGGATGATGCACTTTTGGAGGCCTTGCGTAATGTCATTTACAAGATGGAGCATGATCCAGAAGCTGCGACCCTATGTCTTGAAGAGGTAACTATGATTTAGTAATTAGCAGCATGTATAAGTATATCGGCATCTTCAGTTATTAATATGGTAGAATACGCTTCTTTTTTACAGAGCAAAATATTTAGAGAGGGCAGTTACAGTTTTGGACAAGCGTCTGTCGTCAGCAAGCAGACTATGAATCCAGGTACGCCATACATCAGAAAGATATTCACCTGGTGTTACTTGGTTACTAATATGGCATGATCATATATGTAATTTTCATAAATATTTTTGCAGCTGAATGGTGGGTGCATTTTGGCAGATCCGCGCAACTGGTCCACCTTCTCCTTCATCCATAGCAAATAGAGAAACTGTTTGACACAAAAGCGCCTCAACGACCTTGTTTATATGCACTACAATCTGCGGTTGAGGCTAAAGAGCATTCAGGATGAAGTGAAGCTCAAGTATGTAGATCCGATCTATGGGACCTTCACCGATGATGACGATGATTCACTGGTCAGCTGGCTTGTGGGCCAGCAGCAGGAGCCCGAGCTGGACGAGCCAGGATCGCTTCCACGACCAGCCAGTTTCATAGCCACCAAGACTAGGTTCGATCCAGAGCAATGGGCTGAGCGCAATATTCCACGTACTTTCATAGCTGATCAACCACAGGCACAGGGGAGCCAGTCACCATATGATTGGTACGATACACTCTCAAAAAGCTGATCGAGAGACGCTCAGCAGAGGAGGGCGACATAGCCAGGCAGAGAGGGGCAGAAAAGAAAAACAAAGGATCCTAATGGAGAGTGTCGAGGAGACTTGGACCAGCAGCGATGAAGGTTCTGGTAGTGATAAATCTTCTAGCCATGGAGGGAGCGGAGGATAGTATGGTACTTACGACACACGACCGAAGGGTGGTCTTCGATTCACCGGTGAGTTTCAATTTATGCATGCTACACAGGACACGGACCACGGTTGACTATCTGATAGAGTCCGTGAGGATATCATTGGATATAGAAGACGAGCTCCTCGAGATCGTTCGGAAAGACATGATACAGCTGTAAATAAGCTCGCATACGGATACGGATCCTATTATCCACAGCCTCAGACATACGAATATAGATATAGCATGTCAGATTTTGCTTCCGCCATATTCGGATGGGCTCCTACATAGTCAGAAGACACCTCTCAGACCTAGAGCGTGAGCGAAGCATCAGATAGTTCTTATAACCTGGCGTGCGTTCTTTCTGGTTGGCTTGATCTGCCTCCTGACTATACTTATGATCTGAATGTCTACGAGAACCATCGGCACTTGTTCCGATTTTAAAATTTCGAGAGTGCTTTAAATGTATGTAAATGATTGTATCTTAATTTGAAGATATTTTATGTGTATCATTTTATCATTTGTATCATTTGGAACGGGAGAAAGTAATAAGATGTATCATTTATCTTCAACCCTAAACCTAAATATAGAAACATAAAAAATTATGAAACAAACAGTAAAAAAACATCAAACTTCACTTAATTTCACAAAATAAGATCCAACAGAGACAAAACTCCAAAACTCGGCCATTCAATCGGGACCGGTACGGATTGGACCAGACCGGTACTATACTGGTCCGAGCAGCCACTGCTACGCCGACCGGTATCGGTACGGCGGACCTTGCTAGTTAGATGTTCTATTTCACAATTTGGGTTGGATTTCTCTTCTAGATCGAATAGGATTAGGTATCCTAAAATAAATATAACTAATAGAAATATTTTTAAAAAAATAAAATTTAAAAATATTCTAAAAAAGTTAAAATTTTTAAGAAGGTAGATCTCAACTTCTACATCAACTCTACCTTCCGTCGCTCCGCTTGATTCTTTTCGGATAGAGAGTTATATTTGGTTAAAGTCTTATCTGAAAAGAAAACTTTCAATTTGACTAGCTCGTTCTGAAGTTTAAATGATGGAATTTCGGTCCAATTCAACTTTCTAATGGGTTGGCCCAAAGTAGTGGATCTCGAAAAACTATCTAATTTTTAAAAAAAGATCATCTTAAACGAATATTGTATGACCAAGTTATGGCCTTAAAAGTTTGGCCTGCAACTCGGCTTTACGATAGCGGATCTTGCTTCTGAACTTTGTCTTAGAAGTATGCCCAAGAAGCCAATGTGGCTGATGCATATTTGTAATCTGGGGCACAAACTTGTAATTTGACTCTTATCAATAAATAAGATTGGGCAATTTGTTTTTTATTCATGTTTGTATGTGTCCATGAATCGTCCAAGAAATTAATAGATGATGAAACATTCTCAAGGAGTTGAGAATTTGAGGCTTGTGTCATTAAGGATTAATTTCTAAATGCTCTTGATCGATGGATCCATCACGAGGGACGGTGATCGATCCGCTGAGATTAGTGCACAGATCACTTAGTCAGATAGATGAGTCTCGAGTCCATGATGTAGAGACACTGGAGTGATTATGCAAGTACTTGTTAAAAAATAAGGTACTAAGTGTGACCAAAGATAGTAGTCACATGGATGTCTATCCACTCGTTAGTGACTACTTATGCTGCAGTTGTATGACTAGTCCTTTGACCTGCGATGCCTCAGCTATTCACTGTGAGGTTGCTGTAGTTTGACGAGCATGTGAACTTGGGCCCTAGCCATTCGGGTCCTTATAGTGCGGATTGGCTACAGTAGGTTCATTTTGGAATAGGGTTACATCTAGATGGGATCTATCGACCTTGATAGATTAGAAGTGATCCTATGAGATTTATGAGACTGAGTTCGATAAATTCCTGGTCAAGTATTTTGGAAAAATAGTTTTTCTTATCTCGAACTGGAAGTCGAATAAATTTATCATATGACGGACGATGGGGTTTGACGAGATATCCATAACCTTCGTCACGTCGGGATCCATGATAGAGGGACTGTATCATACGCTAACTGCACCAAGAGGTTCAGATATTCCATTCTGCTGGATTGCCACCACATACTGCTAGGTGTCACTAGTGGATTGTGAGACTCGAAGGCATTCACTTAGTGATCAGTGAACCCTAAGAGTAGAACTGAAATTGTTTCGGTCCACTGAAAGGAGTTTCAGTGATATTAAGATGGAGATCTCAATATGTCTCACTACCAGTCAGAATAGAACCTACGGGGTCACACATATAGAGGATTTAATTAGTCAGACTATTATAATTGTGATTTGGAATCACAATAGAAATCAATCATCAATATGATTGGTGATTGAATTAACCCACTAAGTGTTATTGAGTTAATGGAAGAAGAATTAAGTGGAATTGATTGCAATTGGATTGCAATTGGGCTGATTTAATGAGCCAAATCAAATTGGGTTTGACCCAAATTGATTTGGATTCATGATTGGGTCAATTGGATTAAACCAGGGTTTATGCGGATTTTAAAGTCCACATGTCGTCGTAGGATGAATATGACTTAAGTCGTGTTCACACTATGCGGACTTTAAAGTCCACATGGTGTCATTGGATGCATGCTCCCAAATCAATTAATTCTCCTAATGAGATTAGGAGTCCTAATGTGATTAGGAATTAATCAATTGATTAAGTGGACACATGTCATGCATCTATGAGCACAAGGATTGGACACTTGGCATTAATCCAAGGGTGGGTTATGGTCCCATACTCCTAATAAGATTAGGAGAAGCCCTAAATCCAATCTATAAAAGGATAGCAAGGGAGACGTTATGGATTAATTCTCTCCTCTTCCTCTCTACGCCTCCTCTTCCTTTCTTCCTCCTTCCCACGGCAGCAAGAGGAGCCTTCATCCTCTTCCTCCACGGCAGCAAAGGAGTTCCCTTCTTCCTCTTCCAAGGCATTGGAAGTTTGAGAAGAAAGGAAATAAAGAAAGACCACACGGCAGCAAGGAAGGAGTTCTTCCTCACGCCACATAGCCCTTCTTCTTCTTCCTCCAGGGCAGCAAGGGGTCTTTATCCTCCTCTTCTTCCACGGTAGCAAGGCAAGGAAGATCCACGTGCAAGGTTCCTCCTTCCTCTTCCTCCATCGCGAGCAAGGTTGAAGAAGAAAGGGTTCTTCTTCAAGGAGGTAAGTTGCAGATTCTTCTTCCAATATTATGATAGTCATTAGAGGTCTTTGCAAGGAGCTAGCACTCCGATAAGACTTTATCTCAGATGATTAGATTCTCGTGTGGATACCTGTAGAGGCGGAACACGTGTGCGGCTTAACCAGGAACCTAGAAAGATCATCAAGCTGCGGTGTTCTACACCTGCAGAATTTTTGAAGATGAGATCTTCAAATCTATAACTTCTGATTTTTGTTTCAGTTTTATGAATCTTAATCAACCTTCCTCAGATCCTAATCTTCCCTTCCTAATGAGTTCAAAGATCTTCTGAATTTGGATCCAGAAAATTTTTTGAATTGTACGATCCGAGGCGCATTCATACGATGAACGACGTCCCGTTCGAATTCCGCTGCGAACGTCGCATCGAACAGGGTGTATATTAGCAGTGGTATCGGAGTCATGGTTCTAGGGAGCATGATTAGGACTTAAGAAATAATTACCACATTTTTAATCTGATTTTTAAAGGAATTATGCTTGCTGGATTTTCTGTTTGCTGAAATTTCAGGTTGCTGAAATTTTCAGCATGCAGATTTTTATTTGCTATCATTTTGCAAATTGTTTTAGAATTGTAATTAGATTACAATGTTTTAAATCAAGTAATGCATGATCTGAAATTCAGAGAATAGCATAATATGTTTAAAGTTTCAGATATGAAAATATACATGAGATGCATGTGGTAATCATAATGTTCATACTTGTTAAAGATTATGTTTAAAATAATGTATACATGAGATGTATGTATTAATTAAACAAAATTTATTTGCATGAGATGTAAATAAAATCCTTAAACAATAGGATATTTACATAAGATGCAAACTGAAATAATTATGTCATTTACATAAGATGTAATCACATAATATATGAAAGAGTTTCATAATTACATAGGATGTAAACCTGAACCAATGTGATATTTACATAAGATGTAAATCGAATGACATATGGTATGTGATAGATGGTTACATTAGATGTAAATTCCAAGAGACCTAAAACCTTCCTAAATCAATCGAGAGTGAACGATACATTGAGCTAGCCATATTTGATTAATTGATCTAATTGGTGTCTAGGAAAGCTCAAAGGTGGTTACTTAATTAGGAACTTATTCTCTGAGTAAGGGAAGCCTCCCATCTGCTTACCTGGCCAATTAATCGGTTACTTCTTACAAAAATCTCAAAGTTGGAATCACTAAGATCTGATTACCTAATATTAAGTCAATTGGTCTTCAACCGTAGTAGAGTTGCTAAGATCTTTCCGGTGTTGATTAGTCTCGGCTGGATACAGTGGGCTAGTTGCATCAGAGGATTGGATCTCTCTATTAACATGAGATGTTGTGGGGTAAAGGTGGGGTTGGGCTTCAATAACTGTTAGGTGAGGACCCAATCACGGCTTTATTTTCGCAGGATATACGGTGGGTCTGACTTAACCATGGAACGGATCCAATAACTGTTAGGTGAGGTCCTTATGACTTGGAGACCAGGTTAGCTCAATATTCTTACGAAGCATTGTACAAGAGTTGTACACTCATCGTCTATGTGTCTTCAATAACTGTTAGGTGAGGTGACATGTAGATTGGTGGGACTGCAGCACCCCACTCGAAACATTAAGTCGCAGATTTCCATATCTTTACCAAGAGAGTGTGAGAGATCCGAGAAATAGTGGGAGGATTTGATCCAATTTTGTTTTAAAAGTTCCTAAAATAAATTAATGTCAAATATAAATTTCTAATTAGAATCTTTACTCTCTGCAGATGTCAATGGCTTCCAACCCGATAGTTCGAATTTTAGATAACAATAGGTTGACCGGACCAAACTATAAAGATTGGCTCCGCAACTTGAAGATTGTCTTGAGTTGCGAAAAGATAGCTTATGTTCTTGACCATGAACTTCCGGTGTTACCAACCCATGCAACCAATGAGCAGCGTGAGACGCATGCAAAATGGTTGGATGACGACAATAAGGTTAGGTGCTACATTTTGGCATCCATATCCAACGAATTGCAATGCTAGCATGAGAGCATGAAGACTGCTAAGGACATACTTGATCACCTACAAGAGTTGTATGGTGAACAGAGTCGCGCAGCAAGGTTTGAAGTGTCCAAGCGGCTCTTCAAAGCCAAGATGCGCGATGGACAGTCCGTCCATGAACATGGTTTGACCATGATCAAGGCTCTTGAGGAGCTTGAGAAGCTTGGTATGACCATGCACAAGGATTTGCAAACGGATTTGATCCTACAATCGTTGTCATTTTCATATAGGCAGTTTATTGTAAACTACCATATGAATAAAATTGAATGCACCAAGCTTGAATTGTTGAATATGTTGGTGACAACTGAGGGAGCCTTGAAAGATTCAAGGGGCACAGTTCTCGCTGCTGAGCTAGCTTCTACTTCCAAGAGAAAGTCTACTGGAAAGAAGAAGAAGTCTACGAAGAAGCAGAAGAAGTCTGCGAAGAAGCAGAAGATTGAAAAAAAGCCGAAGAATGAAATTCCTAAGAAGAAGGCCGAACCCAAAAAAAAATGTTTCCGTTGCAATGAAGACGACCATTGGAAGAGGAACTATCCTATCTACATGGGAAACATAAAGAGCAAGAAGGGTGACATGCCTTCTGAAGGTATGTCTAATATGCTCATTATCGAAACTAATCTAACAGTTTCTTCTATTTCCAGTTGGGTTATAGACTCTGGTTCTAGTATTCACTTGTGTACTACCATGCAGGGTCTAAAGGAAAGTAGAAGGCTTACGGAAGGTGCGGTAACCCTACGGGTTGGCAATGGAGCAAGAGTTGCTGCTGTTGCTGTGGGCACATTTCCTTTGCATTTACCGTCAGGATTTAGTTTGATACTTAGTGATTGTTATTTTGTACCTAGTGCTAGCAGAAATCTGATTTCTGTATCTTGTCTAGCATAGGAACATTATGAATTCAATTTCAATAAAGACTACGTTTCCATTTATTTGCGAAATAAACTGTTTGGACGTGGTTTTATGATTGACGGTCTCTATCACTTACATATGGAAGTATCTATGAACGTATTTGAGCATACAGTGAGTACCATAGGATCTAAAAGATCTAGAGATGAGATAAATCAAAAGTATTTATGATATCTCAGACTTGGTCATATAGGAGAAGATAGAATTAACAAATTGGAGAAACATGGGCTTTTTGTTCATTGACTTCTGAGTCATATTCGATTTGTGAATCCTGCCTTCAAGAAAAAATGGCCAAATTATCCTTTGTAGGACACGGAGAGAGGTCAACTGAAATACTTGCCCTAGTACACACTGATGTGTGTGGCCCATTCGATGTGTAGGCTAGGGATCAATTTCTACTTTATTACTTTTACCGATGATTTCTCATGGTATGGTTATGTCTATTTTATGAGACATAAATCTGAAGCATTTGAAAGGTTCAAAAAATTCAGATTTGAAGTAGAAAAACAAATAGAAAAACTCATTAAGGTTCTTCGATCAGATCGAGGAGGAGAATACCTTAGTGGAGAGTTTCGCGATTATCTCAAACAAAATGGTATAGTTTCACAATGGACACCTTCTGGAACACCTCAACTCAACGGAGTGTCAGAAAGGAGGAATCAGATCCTATTGGATATGGTCAGGTCCATAATGAGCTTCACTGACTCATCCTTATTCTTATGGGGAGATGCCCTACTTATAGCTATCTACATATTGAATAGAGTTTCCTCTAAGTCCGTTCTTACCACACCGTATGAGATATGACATGGTAAGAAACCAAGTTTTGGTTATCTCAAGATTTGGGGATGTCCGGCCCAAGTTAAGCGACAACAGGCAGACAAGTTAGAGGCTAGGACAATTGGTGCTCGTTTCATTGGATATCCTAAAGAGTCGTTAGGATATAATTTTTTACATTCCAGAGGATCACAAAGTATTTGTGAGCCGACATGCCATCTTCTTAGAAAAACGGTTTATCCTTGATGGAGGCAGTGGGAGAAAAATTGAGCTCGAAGAGAAAGTCTCTGAAGAGCAATAAGCAATTGAGCCTAGTGAACCTATTCATATTGAGCCAATACATGAAGAACCTTGTCCACTTTGTAGATCCAGTAGGATCTCCCATCTTCTTGAAAGATACTTAGATATGCTTGCAGAGAAAATAGAGGAAGAGTTTCTCATGGGAGAAAGAGATCATAGTAATGATCCCAAGACCTACAACGAAGCGATGTTAGACATCGACTTCGAAAAATGGATGGATGCGATGAAGTCAGAAAGAGACTCCATGCATTCCAACCAAGTATGGACCTTAGTAGATCCGCCTGAAGGTATAGTACCTATTGGGTGTAAATGGACCTACAAAAGGAAAATGGGTTTGGATGGCAAGGTGGAGACCTATAAGGCAAGGTTGGTGGGAAAAGGTTAAAGTCTGCGCGAAGGCATTGACTATCAGGATACCTTTTCACCGGTAGCCATGCTGAAGTCCATTCGAACGTTGCTTGCCATTGCAGCTTATCATGATTATGAGATATGGCAGATGGATGTGAAAACTGCATTCTTTAATGGATATCTTGAGGAAGATATCTATATGGAACAGCTTCAGGGTTTCACTTCCATTTATGGACTAAAGCAAGCATCTCGGAGTTGGAACACTCGTTTCGATAATGTGATCAAATCGTTTGATTTCATCAAGAACGAAGAGGAACCATGTGTGTACAAAAAGGTCAGTGGGATTGCTATAGTATTCCTCGTATTGTACGTGGATGATATACTCCTGATTGGGAATGATATTTCTATGCTCACATCGGTCAAGTTATGGTTGTCTAAGAAGTTCTTCATGAAAGACCTAGGTGAAGCATCTTATATTTTGGGGATTAAGGTCTATAGAGATAGATCTAAGAGGATGCTTGGTTTATCACAGAAAATGTACATAGAGAAAGTGCTGAAGAGGTTCAGCATGGAAAACTCTAAGAGGGGATTGTTACCCCTAAGGCATGAAATAAATCTCTCCAAAAAGATGTGTCCCAAAACATCTGAAGAGATTCAGCGCATGAGTAGGATTCCTTATGCATCAACAATATGGAGCCTCATGTATGCCATACTATGTATTCGACCTGATATAGCACATGCCGTGAGTGTCACAAGTAGATATCAGTCGAATCCAGGCGAGGAGCACTGGATAGCTGTGAAAAATATCCTTAAGTACTTGAGAAGGACTAAGGATATGTTTTTGGTCTTTGGAGGAGGCACATAGTTAAAGGTAGAAGGATATACTGATTCAGACTTCATGACTGACCCTGATGATAGAAAGCGTACATCAGGATATGTATTCCTATGCAATGGAGGATCGGTAAATTGGAAGAGTTTCAAGCAACCAATTATTGCAGATTCTACCATGGAAACAGAGTACATTGCTGCGTCGGATGCTGCGAAGGAAGCATTCTGGTACAAAAAGTTTGTCGAAGAGCTAGGAGTCATGTCATCAGATGTCATAACCCTTTTCTGCGACAATAATGGCACCATAGCACTGGCTAAGGAGCCGAGGTCTCACCAAAAGTCCAAGCACATAGAGCGGCGATTTCATCTAATTCGCGACCACCTCGAAAAGAAGTATGTAGAGGTGCAGAAAGTAGACTCCACTGATAACATGACGGACCCATTCACTAAGCAACTGAGTCAGAAGAAATTAGAATTCCATTTTGAGAAAATGGGACTTAAATACATGTCTGATTGGCTTTAGTGTAAGTGGAAGATTGTTAGAAGTATGCCGAAGAAGCCAACGTGGCTGACGCATATTTGTAATCTGGGGTACAAATTTGTAATTTGACTCTTATCAATAAATAAGATTGGGCAATTTGTTTTTCATTCATGTTTGTATGTGTCCATGAATCGTCCAAGAAATTAATAGATGATGACACATATTATCAAGGAGTTGAGAATTTGAGGCATGTGTCATTAGGGATTAATTTCTAAATGCTCTTGATCGATGGATCCATCACGAGGGACGGTGATCGATCCGCTGAGATTAGTGCACAGGTCACTTAGTCAGGTGGATGAGTCTCGAGTCCACGGTGTGGAGACACTGGAGTGATTATGCAAGTACTTGTTAGAGAACAAGGTACTGAGCGTGATCAAAGATAGTAGCCACATGGATGTCTATCCACTCGTTAGTGACTACTTATGCTGCAGTTGTATGACTAGTCCTTTGACCTGCGATGTCTCAGCTATTCACTGTGAGGTTGCTGTAGTTTGACGAACATGTGAACTTGGACCCTAGCCATTCGGGTACTTGTAGTGCGGATTGGCTACAGTAGGTTCATTTTGGAATAGGGTTGCATCTAGATAGGATCTATCGACCTTGATAGATTAGGAGTGATCCTATGAGATTTATGAGACTGAGTTTGATAAATTTCTAGCCAGATATTTTGAAAAAAGAGTTTTCCATATCTCAAACTGGAAGTTGAATAAATTTATCATATGACGGACGATGGGGTTTGACGAGATATCCATAATCTCTGTCACGTCGGGATCCATGATAGAGGTATTGTATCATACGCTAACTGCTCCAAGAGGTTCAGATATTCCATTCTGCTGGGTTGCCACCACATACTGCTAGGTGTTACTAGTGGATTGTGAGACTCGAAGGCATTCACTTAGTGATCAGTGAACCTTAAGAGTAGAACTGAAATTATTTCGGTCCACTGAAAGGAGTTTCAGTGATATTGAGATGGAGATCTCAATATGTCTCACTACCAGTCAGAATAGAACCTACGGGGTCACACATATAGAGGATTTAATTAGTCAGACCATCATAATTGTGATTTGGAATCACAATAGAAATCAATTATTAATATGATTGATGATTGAATTAACCAACTAAGTGTTAGTGAGTTAATGGAAGAAGAATTAAGTGGAATTGATTGCAATTGGGCTGATTTAATGAGCCAAATCAAATTGGGTTTGACCCAAATTGATTTGGGTTCATGATTGGGTCAATTGGATTAAACCAGGATTTATGCGGATTTTAAAGTCCACATGTCGTCGTAGGATGAATATGACTTAAGTCGTGTTCACACTATGCGGACTTTAAAGTCCACATGGCATCATTGGATGCATGCTCCCAAATCAATTAATTCTCCTAATGAGATTATGAGTCCTAATGTAATTAGAAATTAATCAATTGATTAAGTGGACACATGTCATGCATCTATGAGCACAAGGATTGGACACTTGGCATTAATCCAAGGGTGGATTATGGTCCCATACTCCTAATAAGATTAGGAGAAGCCCTAAACCCAATCTATAAAAGGGTAGCAAGGGAGACGTTATGGATTAATTCTCTCCTCTTCCTCTCCACGCCTCCTCTTCCTTTCTTCCTCCTTCCCACGGCAGCAAGAGGAGCCTTCATCCTCTTCCTCCACGGCAGCAAAGGAGTTCCCTTCTTCCTCTTCCAAGGCGTTGGAAGTTTGAGAAGAAAGGAAAGAAAGAAAGAAAGACCACACGGCAGCAAGGAAGGAGTTCTTCCTCACGCCACATAGCCCTTCTTCTTCTTCCTCCACGGCAGCAAGGGGTCTTTATCCTCCTCTTCTTCCATGGTAGCAAGGCAAGGAAGATCCACATGCAAGGTTCCTCCTTCCTCTTCCTCCATCGCGAGCAAGGTTGAAGAAGAAAGGGTTCTTCTTCAAGGAGGTAAGTTGCAGATGCTTCTTCCAATATTATGATAGTCATTAGAGGTCTTTACAAGGAGCTAGCACTCCGGTAAGACTTTATCTCAGATGATTAGATCCTCATGTGGATACCTGTAGAGGCCGGACACGTGTGCGGCTTAACTAGGAACCTAAAAAGATCATCAGGCTGCGGTATTCTACACTTGCAGAATTTTTGAAGATGAGATCTTCAAATGTATAACTTCTGATTTTTGTTTCAGTTTTATGAATCTTAATCAACCTTCCTCAGATCCTAATCTTTCCTCCCTAATGAGTTCAAAGATTTTCTGGATTTGGATCCAGAAAATTTTTTGAATTCTACGATCCGAGGCGCGTTCATACGATGAATGACGTCCCGTTCGAATTCCGCTGCGAACGTCGCATTGAACGGGGTGTATCTCAGCACCTTGTTTAACCCTTCTCGTAGTGGCTAATAGGGCTGTCAACGGGCCGAGCTGCTCGGGCTCGGCTCGGGCCCGGCTCGGTAAAAGCCCGGCTCGGGCTCGGCTCGTTAGTCAAACGAGCCCGAGCCCGAGCTCAAAATGAGGCCCGTTTAAATCCGAGCCTGAGCCCGAGCTCGAGCCCGAGCAGCTCACGAGCCCAAACGAGCCCAACCAATAACCCATTTCCTCTCTCCACCGACCACCTCCTCTCTCTTTTTATTTTTTTCTTCTCCTTCCTTCTGGGTTTTTCCAGAAACTTCCCGGCTCCCGCTGTCTCGCACCCGTGTCAGTGTGGCGGTGTCCCTCCCCTGAGTCCCCTCTCGCCTTCCTCCTCCGCCGACCGCCGCCGATGCCTCGCTGCCTCCTTCCGCCGTCTGGGAAAGAAGCACGCGAGGCGCCTCCCCCTCTTTCTTCTCCCGTTCTCCGTTTCTCCCCCTCCCTTTTCCTCTCTTTGCCGAATCAGGGAAGGAGAAGCCCTCCTCCACCGGCGTCGGGCGAATCAGGGAAGGAGCCGAGGAGGGGATGAGAAGCCCTCCTCCACCGGCGAATCAGGGAAGGAGCCGAGGAGTCCCTCGCATGGGAGGGTCGGGCCACGGCCGGCGGCGCCCGCGGCCGAGCCCGCGGCTTCCTCGGCCGTGCCTGCGGCCGACGCCCGTGCCGGCGGTGCAGGTGCTCGCGGCCGAAGCCGGCGGCCGCCGCACGCGATGAGGTGAGTCTATTCTTCTCTCTTTTTTTTTTCTTTTTTTCTTTCTTTCCTTCTTTCTTCTCTTCTTCTTCTTTTCTCTCTCCTTCGTTCTTCTCTCCGACGACGAACCGTCGGGACTCGGAACCGAGCTCGGCTGCTCGTTGTTCTCTCCGACGGGCGACGGAGATGGGGGCAGGGATGGGGATGGGGATGGGGATGGCCGGCTTGAGGCTTCTGGGTTCTTCTCTCCGACAGGCGACGGAGATGGGGCGCCGGCCGCCGGGGCAGGCTCGGGCTCGGGCAAACGAGCCTCACGAGCTCGAGCCCGAGCCGGGGCTGTGCTAGGCGAGCCCGAGCCCGAGCCCAGTACAGGGCTCGGTACCGAGCCCGAGCCCGAGCCCGAGCCTAGATTTTGTTGGAACGAGCCGAGCCGAGCCTGCTGTGGCTCGGGCTCGGCTCGGCTCGTTGACAGCCCTAGTGGCTAAAGTATTCCACATCAAGTTTGGTGATCTCCTTCGATACTCGTAATGGCTAAAGTGGTTCATATCGAGTCTGGTGATCCTTTTAGGTATTTGTAGTGGCCAAAACGGTCCACATCGAGACCGGTGATCCTTCTGAATACTCGTAGTAACCAAAGTGTTCTATATCGAGTTGGTTGATCTCCGTGGATACTCTAGTGGCCAAAGTGATCCACATCGAATCTGATGATCCTCCTGGGTACTTGTAGTGACTAAAGTGGTCCATATTGAGTCTGGTGATTCTCCTAGATCAGAGTTCTTCTTGTTTAGAAAATTTAGTTCCTGCTAAATTAAAATTGAAGATGAGGAAACACCTGCTTCGCCTTATGGCCGAACTACTTGATTTTTCTCGGAGATAGAGTTGCTAGTGCTTGTGTTGAAGGCGTCGCTAATCGAGACACGATCTCAGTGAATTGGACTATCTTCTTCTTTAGTTGTGTGAGATGTTCTAGCATCTCATCATCCATCAAGGTAGAACTAGCAGCCATACTCGTTCCTTCAATGTACTTCAAGCACGAATAGTCCTTCTTCCGACTGCTTGTACCGCTCGTGCATCTGGACCATGCACTACCGAAGTTCTCATACCAACTTACTTCAATAGATGTAAGGAAATTTGGCTATGATACCAATTTACTTCTATAGATGTAAAGAAACTTGGCTGTGATACCAACTGATCCAATTAGAGAGAAGAAAGATTTTCTTTAACCCGCTTAACTCGAACCTCTCAAAAGAAAACTAGAAGTAGAAAAATTGCGAAAGTAGGGTATAAGTTTCTTTTTCTTTCATTGATTCTCCGTACCTAAATTGAGGTACATAGCTTCTATTTATAATACTAGTAAGGTCCCCTCTTTTTGGGTTGGATTCTTCTTCTAATTGTTATATGACTAGGCATCTTAAAATAAATATGACTAAATATTCTAGAAAAGTTAAAATTTAGAAATGTTCTAAAAAAAAGTTAAAATTCTTAAGGAGGTAGATCTTGACTTCTACATCAACTCTACCTTTTGTCACTCTACCTGATTCTTCTCAGAAGAGCTACATTCGGTCACAGTTTTACCTTGAAAAAAAAAGTTTCTGTTTGACTAGCTTATTTTTAGGGCCTAAATGATGGAATTTCGGCTCGATTCAATTTAAGGGTTGGCCCAAAGTTGTAGATCTCGAAATACTACCCACTTTCAAAAAAAAGATCATCTTAATTGAGCATCGTATGACCAAGTTATGGCCTCCAAAAGTTTGGTCTGCGACTCAGCTTCTCGATGTGACGGATCTCGCTTCTGAACTTTGTCCAGCCCTGCTCGTAGTGGCCAAAGTATTCCACATTGAGTTTGGTGATTCTCTTTGATACTCATAGCGGCTAAAGTGATCCACATTGAGTCTGGTGATTTTTCTAAATATCCGTAGTGGCTAAAGTGGTCCACATCGAGCGCGGTGATCCTATTGAATACTCATAATAGCCAAAGTATTGCACATCGAGTTTGATGATCTTTTTGGATACCCGTAGTGGTCAAAGTGATCCACATCGAGTCTGGTGATCTTTCTAGATATTCGAAGTGGTAATAGTGGTCCATATTGAGTCTAGCGATCCTCCTGGATTAGATGCATGCGGGCTCTCACATGTGCATGAATGTGTCCATGTACATGTGAAGCCTATATACAACTAATCCTCGATTCTTCTTCCCTATTTTTTTTTTTGGGTGATATTATGGTGAGGATTAGCTACAAGGGAGTCTGACACTATACATTTCAAAGATATAAATAGAGAATATACATCTTAATGTGTTGTCATTGGGAAATCTAACATAAGGATGTAGCCCAAACTCTATGGATGTGGGGGTGTATTAGCTTTCCTATATAACGATCTAACATAAACTCAAATTTTTTTTTCCACTATGATAATCTAAATTTATGCAAGTAAAAGAGAAAATAAAAGCTAAGCTACCATTTAAATATTAAGAAATCATGAATGAATTTTTTATGACCTTGTAGGAGTTATTGCACCAAAACTTGCAAACAAGTATCAAACTCCTGAAACTTTGTGGACTACTGTAGAAAATGACATAATGGAAATGCATGGTTGGTTTCTTAGAATTATTTCATATTTGGGATATGCTTTCCTTGGCCTTATAAGCAGTGATACCTGGATGGTAAAATTAAGAAATTTTGCCGTGTTCACATGGGGACATGACACGATCACATGGCATATGTCTCTCATGTCTTTCCCAGTGGACATGCCCGCCACTCCTACCTACTCTTCTTTGAGTCCCTTGCGTGTGGCTACCTCCTGCCTCATGTCTCTCCCACTCTGTCTTGCCCAAGCCTATGAATAAAATGAAAAAGAAAAGCAAAAAAAGAAAGAAGCGAATGAGCAGAGGAAGAGACCAGCATCCCTGCTTCTCCATCTCAAAGGCTTCATCCTAAAGTCATGGCGGTGTTTTCGCTGCTCTCTCAATGGCTGAATCCCTTCCTTGGGTTGAAGGAGACCATGAATCATCCACCAGCAGGCTCTTTCATTAGTCTTCGATGATTTAGGGATTTTGTGGAGATGGGTATCATCAGAGAAAGGCAGTGAGATTGGAAAAGAGAAGTGGGTTGAAGTGGTACAATGGGTTGCTGCTCTTGGATACCGGAAGCCAAATAAAGGCACCCAAAACCCTCCGTCTGGAGCACCCACCTGGGCCCAAAAAGCCTTCCACTTTAATGGGATAAGAAACAGTGATAAAGTAACATGTGGGCTACAGACCAAAGCTTTTGCTTATAATGGAGCCAGCTCATGGTCCAAATTTTTTCAAGCCAAAGCACATATGCTACTTAAATACAATTACAAAGAACTTCGTGGCCAACATTATCTCCAATCATATATATAGCCATGTCCATATGTCCAAAATTTTTGAAATCACCGTGTTGGATTCTGCAGGACACTTCGACATTTGGCACTTGTGTCCCACATCCATGCAACCATGCTTATAAGCAGATAACCTTGATCTGCCACCATACCTTTGTGCCAAGATGATACACAGTTTTACTTATTTTCTTGCACGTATGCATCAATAAGCATATATTTCATTTCTATCAAGGATGGTATATGTGGATTGTTCTTTCTTCCAAAACTATTGATAACTGTTTAGTTTACCTTTCTTCTTTATTTCTATATACATATGTTTTTTTATTGCTAAGATGATATCTGATAGAAACTCCAATTCACGGAAAGCTTAGTATAGGTTAATGAGCTTGATATAATCAACTATTGGCATCTAATACAATTCACGAATGCTTACTTCAAGTGCCTTATGGAGATGGTGATTTTGTAGAGGAGTTTCTATCTTCTTTTATGCTGTAATATCCTTGTATGCTGTCTTCGGTGTGTTGTTAAACCTCATCTGCTGTTGAAGTTGCTCATGTCTGACCCACCATTTTGGTTAAATGCTGACAGCTTGACACACCATTAAACATACCGTCATGTTTTCATGCCCATATTTGCATGGAAAGGTCCGAAAAATGCATTATGTGCTAAAAAGGTAGTAGATTTCCCAATTGGACATGCCTTCGTTACATGTTTAGAATTTGCAAATTGGTTTCCAGCTGTATATGCCATCTGAAAATTTAACTATTGCGAAGAGGCATTGGGCATAAGAACATTCAAAATTTCTAATATTTTTCTGTTTTGCTTGCCCACCGTAAGATCTAAAAAAAAATTCTAGATATTTTTAGCTTATTTGAGAAGCATATCACAGAGAAATCGTCACTAATGTCATTGACTTAGTACTTAATGGGTTTCTCAGTAAAATGTTTCTATCATTATATATTTATTTTGTACTACAAAACAAGGGTTCACAACCTTGGTAGTGGACCTCGTATTGGTACCCTCTTGGTACAGTGTCAGCACACCCAATATGGTGGTCGATTTGGTCTACCAATACTCGGTACACCCTCCGTATTGCATACCGGTTCCGTACCTATACGGCATACCTTGCTATAAAATTTCGACTTCAATGATATTCTAGAATGTTCCAGGAATGACTTTTCTTTAGATTGGAGTATGTAGATTAGGAAATCCATAATTTTGGAAAGATTGAGAACATGTCTTTGCAATTATTCTGGTGATACATTGTCTTCTAGGTTACCTAAAGTGATTAGTGTTTGCAATTGCAACTGCAGTTCTAGCCTGCTCATCAGTTGCGCTTTTTTTTGTGGAATATGGATATGATATAAGCCCTGCTAGATTCTTTCTACTTTGGTGGAATTACCAATTCTGCATGGGGTAGTGGCAGCAGAGAGACAAGTGTTGTTGCGTTTTAAGTTCTTGCTGAGTGGGTAAAGTATAGATGAGCTGTCATGACTTTTCTTGTTCTCTCTAAATACTTTTTTGATGGTAGTCTCATTTCTCAATGATATCAATATGCTAGGCTGAGAACCTTTTAATAGAATTGGAGAAACTACTCAAATGAATAATGTATAATTGGACGCCAATGTTCTGATGTTGATTTCAGAGTACAGGCTCATGACTATTGGTGACCAATGACCATAATGTATAGTTTGTCCCAACTAGTTGTCAAAGTCTCGGGGTTTCGCAAGAAGAATTCAATACATCTTAATTAAAACTTGAAACTTGGTCATCCTTTTTAGCGTTAAAACGGATATTATCTGTTTGCTACATGCGTCTTAATTTCCTATTTACTGTTATAAAATGACAAGGTCTACAATGACTGACATATATTACCAGCATTGATCTGTCAGATGCAAGTTTGCTAAGTCTGCTTCCAAAGATGAATCCCCTAATTCCCTTCCAGATTTTATATTTTTAAGAGAGCCCTGTTTGTAGAGAATGTTATTATTACTGTCAGTTTAGTGCATTGTACTCGTCTTGGCCTTTTGGCCTTACAAGAAATCTGCATGTTAAATCATATATATGTATTATGTAGTTCAGTATGCTATTTGATGTATTTTTGATGGTATACTCCTCATGGTGGTGACCACTCTTTTTTACATGTGCATTACCTTTAGCAATAGCTTAATGAGAAAAGAATGCTCAGACGCGCATAAATAAGTGCATGTATATACTATATTGTAATTCACAATATTGTTGATATCTTCTTGGGTATATTCTCACCATGTTGATTACAAACTCTCTGAACTTGTATAATTACTTGAGCTATATTTTTATCACATTCACAAACCCGGTTCATCTTCTCTGCTCTTAATTATGCATAAAGCCATCTATGTAGATATAATTATGATCTTGCAAGTTCTTACACCTTTTATATTGATATTCATCTAATAGGTTTTCCTTTTTCTTTTTACACGTTTCTTTGGTGGATATTGAAGAATATAGAAAATATTTTCCTGGTCATTATTGTTTTATTCCTCTACTGTTTGTCCTTGATAGAAGTTTTGCAAATGGAATATAGTTCCAATGTTAAGATTGCTAGTTCTCATACCTCCTGTTACCTATCAAGGGAGGTCAAAGTATCCTTTCATCGGATTGATATGCCTCTATGTTATAATTTCCTACTCAAACCATGCTTTAACTAATTTAATTTGTCATCCATCTAAAATAATTCATATCTTTGGTGACTGCAATTTTTTCCCCTATGTTCAAATTATACTAATCAGGAGCCCCTTGTATGAAGTTTGAGATTCTGATTATCAATTTTTGTCATTTTGCAAGATATAATTCAGTTTTTTCTCATTTCAGTTGATTTACTCCATCTATAGCTGTACCCAAGGGTGGTTCTTTACACCATGCGTGCATGATCCAGGCTTAAGGTTAGGTATCAATCTCTTTACCTGTTTTTTGTTAGGTTTCAATCTCTTTACTTTTTTTTTCTAACTTACTATTACGTACATTAAATCATGTTTTGTGCGCGTATGTATGCGAGTGCATGTGTGTGTTTGTGGCTTCATGCACAGACCTCTTAAGAGAAATAAAATTAGGTGAAATCTTTAATTTGCTTGGTGCCGATAAACGGTACAGGGGGCGTATCGACCCTCGGTATGCCAAATGGGTCTTGTACTGGTCGATACGCCAAATGGTTCTTGTACTGTACCATACCAATATAGTGATTGTGTGGCACCGGTATAGAGCCCAATACCGAGACGGCATACCTTGATTGCTATATTATGTATCCAAGTGCGCACATATTATTGCTTGAGTTATTTCTTATTGAATGGATTGCAAAGCATGTTATACGTTTGTAAGCATAATGAAGTTATATGGAACTAGCATAAGAAGAGTGCGAAAAACATGGTGGGACACCCTTAACATGAAAGGGGCACCTTAAGCTTCACGTAAATAACAATACATAAGTAATTGGGACATGAAGCTAAATATAAACCACACAAATAGGGAGGGAAATACCTGTACAATCAACTATTCCCCTTGACCAGACATAATTTTACAAGCCAATCCTTTGCAAAGCATGAATCATTTGTTGGAATATGAAGTTTGAAAGACCATCATGATGAGACGAGAAATCAGATATTCTATAATTGCTTACAAAGCTTCCTTGTTCTTCAAGCTGGGACATGATTTTCCATATCTTTTTCATGTTGATGTATTATGCAAGCCTATTTGTTGCTCGTAACCACTATGTAATTATTAGGCGGTGGAACAAAGTTGATTGATGGAAAAAGTGACAACACAAGCTTTACATCATAATATTTCACATTGGAAAATATTTTTTTTAACTCATATAAAAGAGATCTATTGTCCAGTTTGTTGATACCTTGCTATGGTTCTCAAGATCGTGATTATTTCTGATGGAACTAAAGATTCTAGCACCCTTGCACTCTTAGATGCACTGATAGTTTTTAAAGAATCAAATTGCAAGTTGAAGATACACCTGGAAAGAAAAATGTGAAAATGTCCCTATGAATCCCGCTATAGGCTCATCCACCTTGAATCCTTCTTCTAATTTCACCAAAAAAAAGGAAAAATCAGGTCCATCTATTTAATTTCTTATTATTTAGTTTTTCATTGAAGAAAGGGTTCCACTTCTTCAAACCCTCTAGACCAACTTAATGATTATTTGCGAATACAAGTAGATCATTAACCATGCTAAATTGGGTGTCTTATTCACATAATGTCCTAGAGATTTTTTTTGGCTTGCTTTTTGATAAGCATCTCATGACCTTCAAAAGAGAGATCACTCTTTCCTTATGGAATTTCCATAGTCATGCTAATTAGTCTTTCCATCCCTAAACTACACCAAGTTAATGAATAAGAGGTTCTGAATGTTTGCATAATGTGTACATTGTCTCATTCTAGTCAAAATATGAGAATTTTATTCATGTATAATTTCATCATCCGTTTAAGAAGAAGGACAACGCACGAGGCTCCAATTGCTGTGGGGTCTTGGGAGGGTCAGATGTATGTCTCCTTACTAGGAGAGACTATTTCCATGTTTTGAACCCATGACATTTACGTCACGATGGAGCAATCATATCATTGTGCCAAGGCCCACCCTCTCATCATCCATTTAAGCATGGTATAAGAAATTTAAGATCAATCAATCTGTTTAACTATCACCATACTAACATGGTATGCCTTAGGAATTGTAGGAGTAATTAGAGTATATCATTTGGCTGTTTCTTTCATGGGCATCTTTTTATATTTTTTCTATAATTTGTATTCTCTGATTGGAAGTTATTTTATATTAAAAGAATGCATTTTTGGGATCTCCATTTATGTTTGCTTATTGGTCTCTTTCTTAGATGATGCAAAATATACCTTGAGCCAATTAGAGTTGTCTGGCAACTTGCACTATGTTTAAGCTAAAATTCCATCTTTTGGTCCTTCCTAGAGTAACTTTTGAAAATCAATGAGTATTAAATTATGTAAAATAGAAGTAGGACAATCTAATGCAATCAACTGAAAACCTCTTTGTATTTTAAGTAGAGGGTTCAAATCACCTCCAAGTTGACCGATTTATTTGATTAAATCGGTTGTCATCTTGTCTTGTCTCATGTCTTGTCTTGTTATCGCTCCACATGCATGCTTTAAATTGGGCATTATATTGGTGCTAAGCATAATATAGATTGTTGATCCATTCCATAAAAGCTTAAGCTTCTAGGGTCAAGTAATTAGTTATCACAATAAAATGTCCTGTAAAAGCAAATTTTAGGAAGGTGTAATGAGTATTGATGTGTGGGTCCTATTAGTTCCTACTTTGGCCTTTTCTTTAATGACGTGACTTATTTTATCTAGTGCAGTGGACGGTATATAATCTATTCTTTGGAAACCCTTGACCTTGTTGTGTTTATTGTGGAAAGCTCTCAACCTAATATGAGCACAATATGATGCGCCTAAATATAGATTTTTTTTCCTGAGTTGGTTCTTTTCCTTCTTGTGTTGGTTTTACATGGTTTTCTGTGCTGTTGGATCCCGCAGAGTATTCACATTATGCTGTCTCAGATTGGTCCAGGAGGATCACTTGAGCCATTTTGGATCACTATGTCCACATCGGGTAGGTCTTTGCCATGTCCAGGCCTCTATTGTGAACCAAAATTTTGGAGGCCATAACTTCTAATTTGGGTGGAGTAACATGGGTTGTTACAGAAGGCGAGATATATCTTCCGCTTGAATTTGAAAATTTTCATAATAATTCTTGATATTGGGAAAAATGGGCTTCAAATAGAAGAGGACCCATTAGTATATATGCAAGCCATGTACCATAGTTTTGTACACATTGATTGGAAGAAAATAAAAAAGGTACTACCTTGTTTTCTACCTCTTTTAACTAGAAGAGGAGTCTGACCTAGATTTTAAAAGGCAGATATCACTAGTATAAATTGAGGTATTGTAAATCAGTTCTTTTAAATAAATTAATGAATGCAAAAGGGTATGAGATCTTATCTTCAGGATTTTGTTATTCTGTTACTATTCTTTTGAGACATTCGAATTGAATGGGCTGAAGAAAATTCTTTACAAATCAACCACATATATTTTATCATGTTTTGGATATGAAGATTGGAAAAATTTAGAATTGTTATATTACATATTATGTGATCTACAAATTAAAGGAGAGGCAATGGAAGAACCTTAGAGAAATGCTTTTTTGGGTTTGGTCGTAGTTTGAGCATTTCATTTAGATGGCCAGCTCCTATTTGCTTGGTGAGGAGAGGAGAGTCATGGCTATTTGTGCTTCTACTTCTCGTAGATTTCGCTAAATCACTTCTGGAAATCTCCCTATTCTTTAAAATTGCTTTGTTCCTTGTATTTATTTCTGAGTTTTGTGACCTTTAATCTGTGTAATGAAGGATGAAGGGTTGATATTTCCTCTTGCTCCTTTGATGCGCACTGGCTCTTGTTCGCATGCATACCAGTTGTGCAACTTCTCGATAAAGAAATCTGGAAAATAATGCTCCTTAATTAATGTATTATTCTGAACTTATTTTTTTAACAGGGGTCTCAAGAACATTTTACGGCTTAACATTAAAAGGGCTGACTATGCAGATTGGGAGCAGATTCTGGTTCCCTCACGGCAAGTTATAATTTCTCTTCATCTTCCGACAATCCTTTAGGATCATATAATAATATTCTCTACAACTAAATTAATGTAGATCAAAGCAGGAATACATGCTTTATGTCTTCTGCATAAAGCTATTTATAAATTTTCAGTAATATAACATCTATTGAACAATTATGGAAGGCTTCCTTATTAGTTCAAGGGTTCCCCCCTTCCACAATGTTACTTATGAGAAGATATTTGACTTCAGTGTCAGGGCAATTGTTGTGTTAAATCTTCAAAACTATGGAAGTGGAAGACATCCGTGGGGTCATCCTAAGCCTGAATATCTAGAGAAGGTTTGCAATGGGATCTCTTAATAGAAACATTTCTTGGTTATAAGTCAATTTCATATATTCTCGACTCTTCAGTAAATGCACAATTTGCTTTCCATCCTTTTGAATCAGTGTGACTGAATGACAGATGATATCTATCTGTTTTGTCTTGCAGGATGTTAATTCAGTTAATCTGAAACCCATAATTTCGTCGTTTACCTAAATAAGAATAATATCACATATTGCATAAGTTAGATGGATAGTCCTTATTTGTGGCAGAGGCTGAAGAGGCCATATTTTATTAGGTGTTGTAAATATAAAATACACAGTAATGTTTGCCAGTTGGTTCCGACTACCTAAGCCCTGTATGCATATGGATTTGAGATGTTTATGAAGTTGAGTAACACATGACTATACCTAGCTTCAAAAGAATTAGATAGGATGGAGAATGATTTAGAGAGAGACTACTTGTTAATTGTTCTGGGTGGAGCTGGCTCTTGGACCAGCTTGGCTGGATTGGTCATTTTGGGTCTTACCTGATTTCTCTTTGTTCTAGCTATATATGGACTTAATGTTTGGATCCATTTTTCATCTCAAAATTGGCACTTCTGATTTCAATCAAGGGTATTGTTCTATGCTTCATATCCTAGTACCAAACTTACACATAACCCAAATTACTTTGTTGCTAGCCTTGATGTTGTGACGCATATGTCCTCTTAATTTAAAAAAAGATATGTCGATGTACTCCTTTTCTCCCTAGGTGCATTTGCTTTTTAGCTCAAAGACATTGTTTAGAAATGCAGGGTATCTAATTGCAAAAGGAGTACCTAGTCTGCCAAGCTAGAAGCTTCCCTATAGATTTTTTCCTTGTTGGTCGATCTCTAATTCTCTATCTAAACGCGTGCATGTGCGCGTGTGCGAGAGAGAGAGAGGGAGAGAGAAAGATGTATGTACTTACTGGAAAGAGAGTGCTCGTTTCTGTTCCTTTATCCTACATGCATAGTCCATATTGTTCACTTTTAAACATTACAAAATCTTGCAGTGACCTGTTTCCTTTCTATTTTTCCAGAGAGGCTTCGTTGAGGCTCGTATGGATGATGGTCTACTTGAAATATTTGGATTAAAGCAAGGTTGGCATGCTTCATTTGTTATGACTCAACTGATTTCTGCCCGGCACATTGCTCAGGTACCACCATTATTTGACAGTTTCACCCCAAAGTATTAAAGTAAGAATATAGGGAAAATTGGCACATCTCATCCATTAAAATCAAAATGTATTATTTTCATCTGTTGTGTACCACTGTCAATAGTAATTGATGATGTAATAACTGTTACTTAAATGAAAGTGCAATTGTAATTCTTTTGGAGAAACTCATCCGGTCGGTTTAGAGGGTGAACCACTTAGGACTTGTTTTGGTGGGATTGGTGGGGAAGATAGTGCAGGAGGGGGAGGGAGGAAGAAGGATTAACATGGTCTAAATTTTTAATCATTCTGGGATCGGGTCTGGAACCCCCTGCGATCTTTCTCCCCCTTCTCCTGCTTCTCCCCCCCTCCTCTCCTGCCTGATCCTTAATATTATTTTTGAAGAGGAAGGAGGAACCATGTAAATTTACTATCGTAACTGTAATCATTCTTGAAAGTTGAGGCTAGGAGATGAATTTTGTGAGACAAACTATTGCATAAATATAAAGACAATTATTCAATTCAACATTAATCAACACTCTGATTATGTTCCACTGTGATAACTACTAAGAATTTATTGTGCATATAGAAGAAATTGAAGAAATTCAGAAATTAAAAAAAAAAGACAAGACTCTTAGCATGCAGAAGTAATTGTATTCTGGTCGCCCTTGATGCAAATTTTCCACTTGTGAAGCCACCCGACATGATTGTATAATGAAAATTTTCAATTCAATATTGATCAACATCAACTGTTTTTGTCATGCTGTGATGTTTTCAAGAATTTATTTTTCAAATAAAGCAACATAAACTTCCATATTATTAGCATCATAATTTATTTTAGAGAAATTATTAGCATCATGACCTTTTGCAAAGAATTCTATGTTTGCTTCTTTTATTGACTTCAATGGTTGCTATCACACTTTAAAGTATTATATTACCAAAATCTAGATGGTTGCAATAAAGCTTGTGAGATATATATTAAGAAACTGCTGGTGTCTTTCAGGCTGCTGCAATTAAGATGGAGATCAGAGGTGGTGAGTGGAACCAGGCTTATCTGCAAATGGATGGGGAGCCATGGAAACAGCCGATTGCAAAGGATTTTTCAACTTATGTGGTGATACAGAGGGTTCCTTTCCAGTCACTTATGATAAGTGGAGAGTGATACTGTTTTTTGGTGAGAGAGTGATTTCGTTTAGTTGCCATGGATCAGGTACATATCTAAAGGAAGATCATTTAGTTTGACCATGAAACTGTTGCAGCGTTGTCAACTAATACTTGCATGCTGTAATCCTGTTTCCAGGCACTGTGGAGAACAATTGCTTCTGGAGAGTATTTATTCTTATGGCTTAAAGCTGATACAAGTTCAAGTATCATTTTATTGTGCATTAGAACTCCTTGAGTCTTGTACAACATTTTAATGTCACTGATTGAAGTTCTTCCTTCTAAAGTGCACATATGGACCAATGTCTTCCGAACGTTTCTTCTCTCTATGAAATTTGATCTATGAATGCAAGTTATATCTGCAATGTGGCTATGACTAGGGTTATTTATGTACTATTCAGGGCAAATTTTTTATTAATATCTTGATATCATGGTAATTTATCTGGCACCTATTCTTGTAAATAAAATTTTTAATTTGACATTGTTTACATTGCTGGCAAGTCACCTTTAAAAGTTATGCTGGGAGCTCCATGTGAAAGAATTGATAGCTGATGCAGTACTCCTGTTCTTTCTAATGTTTTAGCAGCACCAATTTCTTCTGGAGATGTCATAAAGTTCCATACTGGTTTTTCTGAATATTACCTTTTCTATGAATAGATGTTAAGTTGTTATATACCTTGGTTACACTTGAACAAAAAATTTAACTTAGATCACTTGCAAAATAAAAGAAAATTAAAGGTGAGTCCATTATGCTTCTTGTTAGGACCGACCATTAGTCTTTAGGGTATGTCTGTGGAAGTGATAGGAGTAACAACTAACCATGATATGGTGATCCTATAAAAGAGTGGAGGAAGCAATTCTTTCAATCTATTCAACTCATATCTCTCAAAAAGAATAATAGAAACTAAAAATATGTGAAAATATGGTTCTACAAAATCTCTATACTATTGAGGTTCGTCGTTGTAGAATCTATGTCGAATTTCTTTTTTAGTTAGTGGAGGATGCAACCTTTCCAAACTAGTTGTGGCTAATAGAAATAATCATGAAATAAGGTAAAAATTTTTTTGGAGCTGGATGTTGATTTCTATATCTAACTTTTATATTGATCGATCCAATTTAAGGCCCAAATGCCATCGTAGAATATTGATCGTTGCATGCATTGAACCCTTTAAGGATATATGTATGTATGTGATGTGCATTGAGACTGATCACAGTTCATTAGAGGGCCTGTCCAATTAAAGCTCGCCATGAAACGAGTGCACCACTTATCAAGGCCAGCCATCTGGCATGGTCGGAAGCGTGCAACCATGTTTGAATTTCAAAAGCCCTTTATAGCTGGCGACACCACAATTGAGATCCCAGACAATCTCCGAAATCATGCTGACCTAACAGGTAGGGTGCCATCTGCATGCGAAACGCCCATGTTCGATATTTGGAACGTGCGAAGGCTCGCCAATCCTAGCCAATCCACGTGTTGGAATTCCATGGCAACAATCTCTCGTTTTCACATATACAACCAACTTTTTAGGGGATCTTCTAAGTAAGTGCTCGGGTGCCCTAACATATTACCCAGAACCTCTTCTTGTTTCTTGAGTATCGTCCTGACTTAGGCAGAGGGTCCCCAGTTGAATACACTATGGCAAGAGGACTTGTTCGTTAGCGCTGTTTTAGGTCAGAGCACGATTACGAACCAGCATCTTGGCAACTACTGCTGAGCTCATGTCTCAACTTAGCATGATCCAAGCAGTCGATCGTCCGAAGAGCCTATGCACTAGCTGCTAAGATAGAAAGCTCGTCGTTGAAAAGATCGAGAACAGATGAGGTTATTTCTTTTCGGATTCTGATGCAGAAGGAGTACAGACCCTCATGATGATGCCGTTTTCTTACTATTGCAAATTATGATATAAAAAGAATTTTACTAGATAATGAAAGCTCAACGAATATGTTGTTTTAGGAGGCCTTTTCTAGAATCAACATACTAGGCGATAGGATTCGAAAGATTAGGTCCCCTCTAATCGGTATTTTTGGAGACTCGGTTCTCGTGGAAGGTGCTATCACCCTTCCTATCATAGTAGGGTGAGCCCCACAATAAACCACCATCATGCTGGACTTTTTGGTCATCAAAGTCTTGTCAGCTTACAATGCCATATTGGGATGGCTAGACCTAAATATTTTGTGCGCTATGGTTTCCACCTACCATATGTTGATGAAGTTTTTGGCCAAAAATGATGTGGGAGAAGTCTGAGGTGATCAAACACTTGCTTGACATTGCTACATGGCTACGCTCAAGAAAAAGAAGCCGAGGAAGATGCTGGCCATCGAAAGCTTCGACACTCGTGATGACCAAATTTAGCAGTGCGGAGGATGTCCGAGGAGCTCCGTTCCATACCTCTAGATAAGCCGCAGTTTTGGCCTTTGTGCCGCAGGCTTGGCGAGCTAACCGACCTCTCTAGGTTGGGATGACCCAAGTGGAGTTCTGACACTCGAGCCGAAGGCTTAGTGAGCTAACTGACCTCTCTAGGTTGGGATGGCTCAGGCAGACTTTCGACCCTCATGCCGAAGGATTGGAGAGCTAACCGACCTCTCTAGGTTGGGACGACCCAATCGGAGTTCCATCCCTTAAGCCGAAAGCTTGGCGAGCTAACCGACCTCTCTAGGTCGGGACGACCTAGGCGGAGTTCCAGCCTTCATGTTGAAGGCTTGGCGAGCGAGACGGCCTTTTTAGGTCGAGAAGGCCCAAGCGGAGTTCTGGCCCTTGAGCCGAAGGTTTGGGAACCTAATCGAGCTCTCTAGGTCAGGACAACCCAGGCGGAGTTTCGGCCCTCGTGCCGAAGGCTTAGCGAGCTAACCGACCTCTCTAGGTCGTGACAGCTTAGGCAGAGTTCTGGCCCTCGAGTCGAAAGCTTAGAAAGCTAATTGACCTCTCTAGGTCGGGATGACCTAGGTAGAGTTCTGGCCCTCGTGCCGAAGGTTTGGCAAGCTAACCGACCTCTCTAGGTCGGGACAGCCCAGATGACGGGCTAACTGACCTCTCTAGGTCGGGTTAGCCCAGGCGGTGAGCTAATCGACTTCTCAGGCCGGGACGACCTAGGTGGAGCCCTCGAGCTAAAGGCTTAGCGAGCTAACCGACTTTTCTAAGTTGGAATGGCCCAAGCGAAGTTCCAGCCCTTAAGCTAATGTCTTGGCGAACTGACCAACCTCTCTAGGTCGGGACGCCCCATGCGGAGTTCCAGCCCTCGAGCCAAAGGCTTGGCGAGCTAACCTGCCTCTCTAGATCGGGACGACCTAGGCGAAGTTCAAGCCTTCATGCTGAAGGCTTGGTGAGCTAACTGACCTCTTTAGGTTGGGACGGCCCAGGCAGAGTTTCGACCTTTGTGTCGAAGACTTGATGAGCTAACTGACCCTTCTAGGTCGGAATGGCTCAGGCAGAGTTCCAGCTCTCGTGCCAAAGGCTTGGCGAGCCAACTGACTTGTCTAGGTTGAAACGACCCAAGCGGAGATGCCGATATCTATAGAAGTTTCTATGAAACGGCTGAGACCGAGGTGCCAACCTACTGGTACCTTACCCTAGCCGAGCTAGTAACCTAACTGATGAGGGCCGTTCGTGGATGTTGCGCTCAACCATTAAGGTTGAGGGCCAAGTACCAAACATATATTGATGTCGAGCACATGCATTCATCCCCGGCAGAAAGGGAGAACCACACAACCGTGGACACAACCATTATGCATGCGAACACCATGAGCATGAAAGAAGCAAAAGCAATAAAGGGGGTGGATTAAAGAAGAATTTGCTCATTACTCCAATTACAACGGAACAAACAAATCAACCGAGTATATGCTTAAATAAGAAGAGACAAAAATAAGGACAACTTGGTGGTAGTCAAACCCTCGCCGACAACAACATCTAGAAGGAGTCTGGCAGCTATCTTTGCTATGACCTCCCTGGGGATAACATAATGGTCCTCAATGAAACTTCCTTAGCAGGGATTCAGCCTCTTCATGTTCAGTAATGGCTGAAGGTTCATGCCCCGCGACTAGAATGATTTTGTCCCCATTCTCCATGGTGCCCAGAGGCGTGACCCGTGGTTTCACCAATGATTTGGTGATTTTGAGATCCATATCTTCCTCCTAGTGATCATCCAGCAATGGGAAGCTCGCATGAATCGCTCCACAGTACTTCAAGAGCTCAATGGAAATGGATGGCCAAATACTATGGGTTCTAGTCCTATTTATAGGAAGAAGGCATGGTTGAAATCGAAGCACCTAAGCTCAAATCAGCAGACATGTGTTCAGCTCCTAGCCGATCTACATTTAACTCAAGAAATATTTTTTCAAGAGCTCATTGCTGAGTTGGTAGCATCTCGGGTTGTCTTCCGATTGTAGTTTGAACCTCATCAGAGGAAAATACTTTGAACTTTAGGCATTGGTCAGTATGATGACATGCGCAACTTTTTGAGGAAGCGGATAGACCCAGCCACATAACGATTGGGCGGTGATCGATCCGATGAGATTAGTGCACATATCACTTTTCTTGATGGACGAGTCTTAAGTCTACAGTGTGGGGTCACTGGAGTGATTGTGCAAGTGCTTGTTAGAGAACAAGGGTACTGAGCATGACCAAAGCAAGAAGTCACCTGGATATCTATCTACTCGTCAATGACTTACTTGATGCTGCAGTTATATGAGTAGTACTTAGACCTGCGATATCTTAACTAATCATGGTGAGGTTGTTGTAGCTTGACGAGCACATAAACATGGGCTCTAAGAGTTCTTGTGGTGTAGATTGGCTGTAGTAGGTTCACTGTCGGATTAGGGTTGCATCTAGATGGGATCTATCGATCTTGATAGATTAGGAGTGATCCTATATGATTTATAAAACTAAGTTCGAAAGATCTTGGCCAGTACAGTTCTGAAAAAAGAATTTTCCAATCTCGAACCTGAGTCAAATAAATTTGACATATGACAGATGATGGAGTTTGACGACTTATCCATAACCTCCATCTTGGCGGAATCCACGATAGAGGAACTGTATCATATGCTAACTGCACCTAGAGGTTCATTCATTCCGTTCTGCTGGGTTGCCACTATATGCTGCTAGGTATCATTAGTGGATTGTGGAACTCAAAGGCATTCACTTGATCATCAGTAAACATTGACGAGTAGAGTTGAAATTGTTTCAATCCATTGAAAGGAGTTTCAATAATATTATGATAGAGATCATACTATATTTTACTACCGGACATAATAGAACCTATGGGATCACACATATTAGAGGTTTTGATCGTTCCGACGGTTGAATTGCGATTTAGAATCGCAATAGATCTTGATTGTCAATTTGATTGACAATTGGTTTAACCCACTAAGAGTTAGTGAGTTAAGGAAGAAGAATTTGCAATTAGATTACAATTTGATTGTTTAATTGGACTTAATTAATTAGGCTTAAACCTTATTGGATAAGGATGAGAAGTTCTAATTAATTAGAACTCCTTATTAGATAAAAAACTGACTTCATGAAGTCCAAGTTGGATCCTAATTGGATTAGAATTCATATGAATCAAATTGGAGGACACATTGGGTTCTAATTGGATTGGAATTAAATTGATCAAGAGGGACCAAATATTTTCTAATTGGATTAAGAAATTTAAGCATGAAAGGATGGGATTGTCCCATCCTTCATGCAGGCCACACAAGGGAGAAAAAGGAGGGGCGTCCGCCCCTCCTTCTTGTCACACGCCCAAAGGAAGGGAGGGGCGCCCCTTCCTTCCTTTTTGGTTCCACACGCCAAGAGGAGGGGCATCCGCCCCTCCTTCTTCTCCTCTTTTATGCGGATTGCCACGCGACACAAACTGAGCCCTTAGATTCTCTCCAATTCCTTTTAAGTAAGGGGTGTGATAAAATTAAGTAAGGGGCGTGGTAGAATTTGGAGGGATGAATTAAGAAGTGATTTCTTATTGAAATTATTTCTTGTTTGCCTAGGCATGAGATGCCTATAAAAGGAGGGGTGGCGTGGGGCATTAAGCAGCATTGGATGCATTGGATCTCTCTTGAATCAGCCGCCCACTCCCTTCCTCCTTCTCCTTCCAGGCGTGAGCAAGAAAGAAGAGCTGCACCCTCCTTCTTCCTCCTTCTTCCTCTCAAAGCAGTCAAAGGTTTGATTGAAGAGAGAGGAAATCAGCCATCAAAGGTGATCTCTGCAAGGGAGCTAGCACCCCGATAAGATCTTGGAGCGATCTGTACCTCATGTGAATATCTGTAGAGGCCGGACGCTTGTGCGGCTTCAAGCGAACCAAATCCAACGATCATCAGATAGCGGTGAAGATCTACTCGCTCAAAAGTAAAGATATGATCTTTACAATTTTTAATAGTAGATTTGAAAATTAATCAAGTTAGTAATTTTAATCTTTTCTTTAGATTTCATAATCTTCTGAGTTAGAGAACTTAAGAAAATTTTTGAAATCTACATTTTATAGGACGTTCATGAGATGAACGATCCCGCGCGTGTCTTTCCGCTGCGATCATCGCAATGCGTGCAGGAGTAACCCGACACATCCTCGTTGTAGGGATGATTTCTTGAACCCGGACAAAACAAAAGATATCCACTATCACCCTCCAAACATGGGGGACGAGCTGCATGGGAACAAATTGGTATTAGGCTAATAGGTCGATAATGACCGTCGAGATCAGAAGTCTTAACCCTACCTTTAGGGACTCCTCATACAAGGCTACTTGGTTCTTCTTGGGCGAAGTCACCGATCTGAGAAACTAGGCTGCTCAAGGATAAAATTTTGCGGGATAGAGAACACAATCCAAATCCGATCAAGGTTGCACTCCCCAAAGGAGGCTCACCTCAGTATCTAGACCAGAGGACATCTTGGGATGAGTTCCTCTTGAGGCCACAGAGACCTGGTGGGAGAGCTCTAACCTACCACTTCATCATTGGAAGACAAACCTCCAGCGGGTGGATCCATAGATGATGTGCAAAGGAAAGATAGAAGTAGACAAAAAAAAGAAAAAGGATGCAGAGCAACCTACTGGAAGACAAAAGAAAGTCTCTAAACAAGAATGAGGAAGAAGAACCAAGGAACAGAAGCATAGAAGGAATGCCCTGCACTTGCACTCTTCCTCTCTCTAGGCTCTGGAGTATGAAGGAACGAAGTGAAAGGGCTAGGTCTGCTGCCTTTTCTATTAATGGAAGATTTGAGCAACCCATTCCAACACAATATTTTACTAATGTTGGCCATGTGTCACCTAGATGTTCGTCCTAGAACGACTCCTAGAATCACCGCCATACTCCAAACGACCATTAACCTACATGTGTCTGATGGGGACATCAGAGCCATTCATTTAGATGATCGCGTCATCAGAGCCACTCACTCGCATTCGCACCAGGGATTGACATCATTGTGGCTGGGAGATGATCTTGAGCCACCAGCCTGAGTCGAGCTCCGGATTGGGTCCAATCGAGTCTGTTTCATTTTTATTTTTTACATCTTGCTTTTGTTTGATCAAGTCAATTTGGTCATTTGCTTTAGTCAAGTCAATTTGATCAGTTGTTTTATTATTAGACAAGTCAACTGGGTTAGTTGTTAAGTCATGTAATTGGGTCTAGTGATTGGATCGATTTTGATATATAATCAATCAATTGACTTAGTCAATTGATTGAGTTGATGTAAGGATCCAAGTTTAGTATATCGTCAATTGATTGACCTGATGTAAGGCTTATATAAAGGCTACCCCTCTCATGAATTAGGGAGTGAAGAATTGAAAAAAAAATGGGCCTCTCTTTCTCCTCCTTCCTCCTCTTCTCTTCTTCTTCTTCCTCCTCCTCTTTTCTCCTTCCTCTTCCTTCCCTATTCTCCCTGCAGTGGTCCTCCATCAGCGTCCCTCTCATGATTACGACACTTCAGGAAAGACAACATGCCACACCTCTCATAAATGCATGATTCAAAAAATCTCCATTTCTCCCACGGAAAGGTGGTCGTATTCTCATTGGCCATCTTTGCTAGACGGCCCCATTAAAGAAACTAGTTTTACAACCCAAGCCGGCAAGCTCGGCTCGGTCACGAAAGTGGGGGGCAAGTGATGTGAATCGAGACTGAGCATAGTTCACTAGAGGGGCCATCCAACTAAAGCTCACCACGAATCTAGCACACCACCAGTCAGGGCTAGCCATCTGGCACACTTGAAATCGTGCGAGCAGGTTCAAATTTCAAAAGTCGCTTTGTAGCTGGTGACACCACAGCCGAGATCCCAAGCGATCTCCAAAATCATGCCGATGTAACTAGTAGGGTGCGATCTACATGCAAAATGCCCACGTCCAATATTCGAAACATGTGAAGGTTAGCCAATTCTAGCCGATCCACGTGCCTGAATTTTATGGCGACAGGCTCTTGCCTTCGCATATACAACCAACTCTCTAGAGGACCTTTCAAGTACTCGGGTGCTCTAACCAAGTACTATGAACCTTCTCCTATTTTCTGAGTATTGTCTTAACTTAGGTATCAAAAAGTTCCTCGCTGGACATATCTTGACAAGAGGACTTGTTTGTCTGTGCTGCTTCAGGTCGAAGCATAGTCGTGGATTAGCATCCTGACAATTATTGTCCGCCTCAGGTCTCAACTCAGCACAATCCAAGCAGCCAATTGCCGAGCTCTCCAGCACCCATGCTCCACTCGCTCAATGCCTAGGGCAGGCTAGTTCCTAGCAGCAATAGTATGTATGTGGAGCTAGACTAGGCTATAATCAAGTAGATCTTCACTTAGATTCGGATGATGGAAGTCTCAAATCGATGATCCGAGTCATTGGATATGATCTACTATATTTAAATTGTTTATACACCAAAATCATATGATTTGGACACCTTTAGCCTATCCATCTAATGGTCAAATAATTGGATGGTCTAAATAATATGTAGTTATATATGTGTTTTTGATCATGATACATAGGTTACAAGTTTCTAAATCATATGATTTTTGGTGTGTATACAGTTTAAATATACTAGATGACATCTAATAGTTCAGATCATTCATATGGAACTTTCATTATCCAATATAGATCTAATCAGATTTGAGTATAAATACGCTCAAGTGTAGCCAAGTTTAGCTCTCTTTATATATCTCTCTATGTATATATGTGTGTATATGTATACATGTATTGATAATGAACTATGCTGCTCTTGAGTCTAAAATCAAAGATATATACTACTAATCATGATCTACACCACTAAGAATATCTAGAGACCAAATATCACGTATTTTAGTTGCTTCTAACCTATGCATCATAAGGAAAGAAAAATAGAAAATTTCTATTATGCTATTTTGTAAAATATGTAATAATGCATTTAAATTGATAATCTACTTTATTGATTGTGATCTAAATATATTAAAATATA
The DNA here is from genome assembly GCF_009389715.1 of Phoenix dactylifera. Taxonomy (NCBI): domain Eukaryota; kingdom Viridiplantae; phylum Streptophyta; class Magnoliopsida; order Arecales; family Arecaceae; genus Phoenix; species Phoenix dactylifera. The sequence goes on along the minus strand of NW_024068057.1, from coordinate 87,096 downwards.
TATATTAAAAATCAATATATTTTAATGCTTACACATAGTATAGTCATATATCATATTTATTGCTCGTTTTCGTACCCAATCGATGTATAAGTTTAGAGATTATGAAAACATGTGATTTTTGGTGCCTAAGTATTTTAGTAATATAGATTAGTATCAATAGTGTCGATCTTGAACTTGAATGTCTCGTTATTGATTTGGAGTCGGGAGGAGTAGGTGGCTCCTCTCGAGAGAAGAAAAATGTGCCTCCTCTTGAGAGAAGAAAATTCCATCTAAAATATACAGGTACATACTCTAGAAAAATAGCACTTGCAATGCATGTTTAAAGACATAATAAAATAAAAATAATTATTATTTTTTAAAAAAATTAAAATCACACAAAATAAATAATAAAAAATATGAAATTAAATACATATAAAATAAAAATATAAATAGATGGAAAACTGAAATAGAACAAACTGCAAACTAAGGCGATTACAATTTGAACCAAGACTCGATACTATCGGAGTCAAAGGATGTAAGCTTTTGTACTTAATATATAAAAGACATGGAGTCATGGCTGCGATTATGGATTACATGGCTCCTTTAGTGATTGTTGACCCCCTAATGGATTTTGATGAATACAAAACACTAGAGTATAATTCCATTTATCTTAACAATTTAATTGAGGATTTCATGTATTTTATTAAGAATATTGTTAAGAAATGTCTAGGCAAGTTCCCATGATTTTTTAAGGACTTATTGAAGAATTTTTGAGATGAAAGAAAAAGTTCAGGGACAGCCGAGACGTCTCCGGGTTGTCTCAGAGACGTCTCTGGCACAAACAGGAAGAACTGGCACGTCTGGAGACGTCCCCGGCACCTGTCGAGTCGTCCCGCGATAGCGGAGTCGACTCTCTCAGTAGCGGAGTCGACTCTCTCAGTGGCGGCAGAAAGGCAGTTTTCAAGAGATATGCGCGAGACGTCCCCACCGTACGCGGAGTCGTCCCCGCAAGTAAAAAGCAGACTTCCCGAGTCGTCCCCGAGGTAGCGGAGTCAGCTCTCTCAGGGTTTTCTAGAGGATGTCATTTTCGGTGATAAGGCAGCGGAGAAGTCCCCTGAAAGAGCGGAGTCGACTCTCTCAGAGAATTCCAGAAGACATGTTTTTCGGAGTTATAACAGCAAAGTCGTCCCCAAGGCAGCGGAGTCGTCCCCATGCAAAAAGTGCAAACAAGCCGAGACGTCCCCGTAAAGTACAGAGATGACCCTCTCAGAAAAACAGAAAAACAAGGATTCAAACGATACAATTCCAGAGTCGTCCCCGTAAAGTGCCGAGTCGACCCCAAACAAAGTAAAAAGTAAATTTATACAGCCGAGACGTCTCGCGTTGAAGCGGAGACGTCTCCGGAGCGCCTGGGACGCGACTGACAACTTTTGCAGGTTTGGTTTGAATTTCAAATCTCTTTTACTTTATCTCTAACGGCTATATTTGCTTTTTGGGCTATAAAAGGGACCTCTTAAGCGCTTCTCAATAACTCTTCACCAACCCAAAGCTAGATCATTTAAGAGAGAAGCAAGAGAAAGAAGTTCAAGGGAGTGAGTGCATTCAAGTGAAGAAATCAAGTGCTTTCAAGCTTCCCAAGTGATTTCAAGCTCAACCACTCTCTTCCGCTCGGGATTCAAAGCTCATACTCAAGCCTACGCGATCCACATCGGAAGAATCATCATTTCCCACGCTTCCAACGGCAAAAGGATTCTTCCGGGTTCTATTGTTTATCATTGTCATATTTGCTTATTAAGAGCTTTTCAATCCTTTGTAAAACCTTTCATTGTGGTGCTTGTTCCAGTCAAGGGACTTGGAACAAGGGAAAGGCGTCCCAAGCCTAAGTGAAATTGGGGGTTATAGGGTTTGTTGTTAGCCCGGTGTAAAACAACGAGTTGGGTAGTGCACTCGCAAAACTACCGGACTGTAATCTTGGATTATAGTGGAAATTCCCAAAGGTGCTTTGGGGAGTGGATGTAGGAGCAGTGGAAGCTCCGAACCACTATAAAACCTTGTGTTTGCGATTGACCTTTCTCATTTCTCTTTCTTTACTTTAGTTCATACATTTGTGTGTTTTATTTTTAATTAGGCGAAAAGTTTTAAAACACCCAATTCACCCCGGTATCAGAGCAGGTGCTCTGTGTATTTCTTGAAGACCTAACCGTCTTAGTCAAAGATCTAGATGGGAACACCCTTTAACAATGTTCCTGCAGAGGGGCAGGCAACCAATAGACCTCCACTCTTCAATGGGACAAATTATACCTATTGGAAAACTAGAATGAGGATCTTCATTCAAGCACAAGACTATGCCTTGTGGAGGGTTATAGTCAAGGGACCACAAGAACCATCACACATGGTTAATGGCATTCAAGTTCCCAAACCTGAGGAGGATTGGGATGAGAATGATGATAGGATGGCTCAACTCAATTCTAGAGCCATGAACTCATTATTTTGTTCTCTAGATGTAAATGAGTTTAATAGAGTCTCCACATGTAGTTCCGCTAAGGAAATATGGGATAGGCTTGAAGTTATCCACGAGGGTACAAATCAAGTCAAAGAGTCCAAAGTGAACATTCTAGTTCACAAATATGAGTTGTTTAAGATGGAACCCAATGAAACCATCACATGCATGTTTACATGTTTTACCGATATAATTAATGGTCTAAAGAGTTTGGGTAAATCTTATACTAATCCGGAACTTGTAAGTAAAATTCTCAGGTCTTTGCCGAAAGCATGGGAAGCAAAGGTCACGGCGATCGTAGAAGCCAAAGACCTCAACACCTTGGGACTAGAATAACTTTTGGGCTCATTGATGACGCATGAGCTCACGATGAAGCAACATGAAGATGATTTACCAAAGAAGAAGACAATTGCACTCAAGGCTACTTCGAGTGTGTGTGAAGAAGAAAGTAGTGAGAGTGAGGAAGAAAGTGAGGATGAGGACTTGGGTTTGATAGTTAGGAAGTTTAAAAAATTCATGAGGAAAAAGAAACCCTTCCCAAGGAAAAAATTTGGAGGGAGAAATGATTGGGAAAAAGAAAAAGAAAAAGAAAAAGAAAGAGACCCAATCATATGCTATGATTGCAAGAGACCGGGACACATTCGTTCCGAATGCCCTCAACAAAAGAAGTATTTTGGAAAGAAGAAGAAGAAGGCATTGAAGGCAACATGGGATGATAGTGACACATCATCTTCCGAGGAAGAGAAGGAAGAGACCGCCAATTTGTGCTTCATGGCGTTCGAAGACGACGAGGTATGTCAAAACCCAACTATAAATTTTACTTTAGAAGAATTATATGAAGCTTTTCAAGAACTTATGGGTGATTGTAGTATGTTAGGAGCAAAGAATAAAGAATTAAAAGCCTCCAATCAAAAACTGAAGGAAGATATTGAAAACCTATTAATTGAAAAGGAGAGCATTAAAAATATTAACACTATTGACCTAGAAATCAAAAATTCAAAACTTAGCATTGAAAATGAAAAGGCAAAAACACTAATTAAGGAATTAAATCTAAAAGTAAAATTCCTACTCGATAATAATACCTCACTCGCACAAAATGTTGAATCTCTTAAAAAGGATAAGGAAGAACTAGTTAAAGAAAATTTGAATCTTAAGAATGAGGTACATAAGTACAAATCAATTGTTGAAAAATTCACACAAAGCTCTGAAAAATTAAATCTTATTCTTTCAAATCAAAGAGCTGTTTTTAATAAAGCCGGATTAGGATATAAAACTAACAAGCAACAAAAATATCTAAAGAATTTCTTTGTGAAAGCAAAAGATGTCAAAACTGAAAAACCTACATGCTTTCATTGTGGAAAGAATGGACATAAAGCCTACTCTTGTATTCAAAGAAAGATCCAAACTAACAAGAGTACATTTGTAAAAGCTAAAAACATAACTAAAGTATGGGTGCCTAAGGGAACCAACTACACTAACCACGAAGGACCCAAGAAAACTTGGGTACCTAAGAGCTTCACATGATCATTTTGCAGGTATGCCTTGCAGCCGGAAACAAAAAGAGAATGTGGTATCTTGATAGTGGTTGCTCAAGGCATATGACCGGTGACAAGAGTCTCTTCGTCACCTTGAAATCAAAAGAAGGAGGAGTAGTCACATTCGGAGACAATGCTAAAGGTCAAATCATTGGTGTTGGTAAAATCTCCATATCACCCTCCTCATTTATTGATAATGTATTGTTAGTTAATGGACTAAAACATAATTTATTAAGTATAAGTCAATTTTGTGACAAGGGCTTTAAAGTGTCATTTGAATCATCACTATGCATAATTAGTAGTCCAATTGACAATGAGATCATACTCACAGGACATAGGCATGAAAATGTTTACATGGTTGATCTTGATGATCTCACCATGAAGGATGGCCAATGTCTTGTAGCCATGAGTCCCAAAGTCAATGAGACTAGTTGGTTATGGCATCGTAGGTTAGGACATGCTAGCATGGATTTAATTTCTAAATTGATTACAAAAGATCTAGTCAAAGGACTACCAAAGATAGATTTTGAAAAGAACAAAATTTGTGCTGCATGTCAATTAGGGAAACAAACGAGAAGCTCTTTCAAGTCTAAAAACATAGTCTCAACAACAAAACCCTTAGAACTAATCCACATGGATTTGTTTGGACCCACTAGAACTGCTAGTCTAGGGGGTAAGAAATTTGGTCTTGTAATTGTTGATGATTTTTCACGTTTTACATGGGTTTCATTTCTTGCACATAAAGATGAGTCCTTTCCCGCTTTTATCAAGTTTCATAATAGAGTTTCGAATGAACTCAATCTTAAACTAAAAGCAATTAGGAGTGATCATGGTACCGAGTTTGAAAATCAGCACTTTGAAAAGTTTTATGACGAAAATGGTATCAATCACAATTTCTCGGCACCTAGGACACCCCAACAAAATGGGGTGGTAGAAAGGAAGAATCGCACACTAGCAGATATGGCTCGTACCATGTTGTGCGAATCGAATCTACCAAAATATCTTTGGGCTGAAGCAATAAATACTGCATGTCACATTTTAAACCGTGCATTAGTTAGATCCATCTTGAAGAAAACACCTTATGAGTTAATAAAAGGTAAGGAACCAAATATAAGCTATTTTCATGTTTTCGGTTGTCGATGCTTTATTTTAAATAATGGAAAGGACAATCTAAGCAAATTTAGTGCTAAATCAGATGAGGGGATCTTCTTAGATTATTCCTAATCTAGTAGAGCATACAGGGTCTTCAACAAGAGAACTCTTGTTGTTGAAGAATCCATTCATGTTGTTTTTGATGAAGCTAACGGAGATTCTTCTAGAAAAGAAGAAGATGGTGATGCAGGTATACTTGAAGACCGAATGAAGGAATTCTCCATACAAGACAAACAACATGAGGATGAGATCAAAGAAGATACAATTCAGCAAGATGAAGAAGATCAACCTCCATCAAGAAATCAAGATCTTCCTAAGGAATGGAGGTATGCACATGGTCATTCAAGGGATCTAATCCTTGGTGATCCTTCGCAAGGGGTAAGGACAAGATCCTCTCTAAGAAATACCAGTAATTATCTTGCTTTCGTTTCACAAATAGAACCTAAATCACTAGAAGAAGCCGAAAAAGATGATAATTGGATGAATGCTATGCAAGAGGAATTAAACCAATTTGAAAGAAATGAAGTTTGGACTCTAATGAAAAGACCCCCTAATGTTACAATTATAGGCACCAAGTGGGTGTATAGAAATAAACTAGATGAAGATGGAATAGTCATAAGAAACAAAGCTAGACTAGTTGCCAAAGGTTATAATCAGGAGGAAGGAATAGACTTTGATGAAACTTTTGCTCCTGTTGCTAGATTAGAAGCTATTAGACTACTTTTGGCATATGCATGTTTCATGAATTTTAAACTCTATCAAATGGATGTAAAAAGTGCATTTTTAAATGGTTATATAATGGAGGAAGTTTATGTAGGACAACCTCCAGGCTTTGAAAACCACTTACATCCAGATTACGTTTATAAATTGCATAAAGCATTGTATGGACTTAAGCAAGCTCCTAGGGCATGGTATGAAAGATTAAGTAATTTCCTAATTGAAAATAAATTTAAGAGAGGAAATGTAGACAAAACCCTCTTCATTAAAAGAAAAGGAAATGACTTATTGCTTGTGCAAATTTATGTGGATGATATAATTTTTGGTGCTACTAATGATAGTCTTTGTCAAGAGTTTGCCAAGCTTACGCAGGGAGAATTTGAAATGAGCATGATGGGTGAGCTCAACTTCTTCCTTGGGCTACAAATAAAACAATCAGAGGAAGGCATCTTCATCAGTCAGTCCAAATACATCAAGGAAATGTTGGAAAAATTCAAGATGAAGGATGCAAAGGAAATCAGCACACCCATGGGCTCAAGTTGCAAGCTTGACAAAGATGAAAAAGGTAAAAGTATAGACTGCAAATTGTACAGAGGTATGATAGGCTCTTTACTTTACCTTACTGCTAGTAGACCAGATATATTATTCAGTGTTTGCATGTGTGCTAGATACCAAGCATGTCCTAAGGAATCACACTTGCAAGCTGTTAAAAGAATTTTTAGATATCTAGTAGGGACATCTAATATAGGCTTATGGTATTCAAAACAATCTGACATAAATCTAATTGCTTATTCCGATGCTGATTTTGCCGGGTGCAAACTCGACAGAAAAAGCACAAGTGGCACATGTCAATTCTTGGGTGCTAATTTGGTTTCTTGGTTTAGCAAGAAACAAAATTCAGTTGCCTTGTCCACAGCGGAGGCTGAGTACATTGCAGCTGGAAGCTGTTGTGCCCAAGTTCTTTGGATTAAGCAACAACTTGAAGACTTCGGTATCAAAATGGATAATATACCAATTAAATGTGATAATACAAGTGCAATTAATTTAACAAAGAATCCTGTCCAACACTCTAAATCAAAGCATATAGAGATTAGGCATCATTTTATTAGGGATCATGTGCTGAAAAATGATGTGATGATTGAATATGTGTGTACTGAAAATCAATTGGCCGATATCTTTACAAAGCCCCTTTGTAAAGATAGATTCAACTTCCTAAGGAATGCTTTGAGCTTGTATGATCCTAGCAAATAAATTGAACTTGTATTGCATTGCCTTGCTACTCAAACTAGTAATCCACCTCAAGGTCAACATAAGTGAAAGCATGAATCCATCTAAGCTAAATGACGAACTGTTTGACTTTCCGGAGGATGGTTACCCTCCCTTGGACTCTTCATGGAGACATTTTCAGAGCCTATTTCATAGGCATTCGAAAGTTGGTCAAACATTCCTCATTTCAACATTAATAATTCAAAAATCATTATTAAACCTCTATAGGATGTATTATTAAGGGGGAGGATCACAAACAAACTCATTCCGTATTCACCAAAAGAAATCATATTGATTAGAGTGATTAAATGAAACAAATTGGGAAAAGATAAAAATCAGTCTGAAATTTTTCAGTGCCGGAGACGTCTCTGGCAAATCGCAGAGACGTCCCCCCGGCGAGACGTCTCGCCTTAGTCGCAGAGACGTCTCGGGGACCGAACGAGGATTTTTAAAATAGGTCGAAACAGCTCGAGCCGACCCGAGCTATCCCTTTCATCCCTGACAAAAACAAAAATCCTAGCCTCCATTTTCTCTCCAACACAAACCCTAGCCTCTTTCTCCTCATTTCCCTAGGTTTTCCATTCAATGGCACCTAAAAGAGCTAGGAGGACTGGTGGGAGGCGTCCTAGGGCAGCGGCCGACGATGAGGAACGGAGGGAAGAACCTTCCGCGCCGTCTCCTCCGGTTGCTCCGCCGACCACAACCATTTTCTGTGCAAATCGCACAGTGACAACCGGGAGGTACATAGATTTTCATTTTCTAGATAATGAGGTGTTCTCTATTGGAGAGAGACTCCGAGCCCAAGGGTGGGAGCACCTTTGTACCCTCAATACCTCGACCTACCCCGGCCTTGTTAGAGAAATGTTTAGTAATATGGCTTTAGGGGACTTAGGGTACACTGCATATGTCCGGGGGACATTAGTAGAAATTAATGAGGACATCTTATCCACTGTTTTGCAAATCCCTAAGGACGGTGAGGCTCCAACCTCACATCCCCAAAGGGAAATAGCCCTAAACTTACTTTTAGGACGAGAGGACTGCGGCCCTCTTGATGTAGTGAACTCACAAGACCTAAATGCCGAGATGAGATTACTTTTAAGTATTGTCAACCGGGTCTTGTTTCCTAAAACCGGTCGCTTCGATTTTGTTTCGGAGCGGGATTTAGTTATCATGCACCATATCCTACTAGGGATTCCTCTAAACCTCCCTAGACTCATGTTAAACTACATTGCTCTATGTCACAGGTATTCTAGGTTTAGTATACCCTATGGCATGATATTTACCCTAGTATTTAAACACTTTAAGGTTCACATTCCCGAAAATGAACCTGCAAAACCCTTGAGAAACACCGACTACTATAATGAGGGCACAATGCGAAGAATGGAGTTTCAAAAGGTAGATGGGTCTTGGGTCAAGGTACCAAAAAGAAAAGCTCAAACCCTAGAGCCTGAAATCCCACATCAGGAGTCTGACCACCACTCTCCTCCACCCAGCCACATGGATTTCCCTGATATACCCTCCAGCTCAGCTGGACCTTCCACATCCATGCCACCACCTCCTCCAGTCAGTGGGCCCTCTTTCCTATCAGAAGACCAGATGCGTACCTTAGCATCTGTCATTTGCCAGCAGATGAGGGAGGAAATGAGATCCATGATCTCTACTGAGTTGGCCCCCATCAGAGCTTCACATAAAGGGCTTCTACAAGAGCTGAAGGAAATTAGAGCTCAAATTGAAGCTACAACGCAAGAAATAGTTGGTGTGGGTGCCACCCAAACAATCAGATCAATTGAGCTAAAGGACAGCTTGAAGACCATTTCAAAGAGTCTTAAAGAGTTGACAAGCCCAGGAGGAAATGTGGGCACCTTGGTTGCCCAACTTAGAGGAAGAATTGAAATGGCAACCATAGAATTTGAAGCACTCGTGGCAGCCTTCCATAAGTCACAGGGAGATCAGTTCAAGACTCTAATGGATTCAATCAATGCATTTATAGATGCAGCTTGTAGGGCTTATGAGCAACGTCGCCGATAAGGGACTTTTTGTATACCCTAGGCTATTTTGAAACACTTTTTGTAGTAGAAATCAATACTTGTAATGATTTCTTCTTTTAACTATGTACTGACTTCAAAGGTTTACAATGATACATGAATACAATTTCTTTTGAAACCTTGTGTATGTGCTACTGTGTATGTGATTCTGTGACTGTGTATGTGTTTCTTGTGATGTGCCATAAAAATCTCATAACATACCTTAAGTATTCAAATTCAACACAACTTATCCATGCATATGACACAGGGGGAGCACATCTTGTGATAACTATGTTAAACAAAAAGAGGAGTCTGAAATGAATTCCAAAACAAAGGAGGAGTGATATGAATGACTAAAATTCTTTAATAGAAATAACTTGGACAGGGGGAGCACAACTTGAATCTCCTTGAGTAGTTCATAGAAGGATAATTTGTCCCCTTCATTGTTGATGACAAAAAGGGGGAGTAGATATATAGAAGGGGGAGTAGAACCAAGAGTAGAACCAATATGGATATTGGATACATTGGAATGCAAAATACGAAATTCATACTCCAAAGTTGAATTAGAAAAGATAAAATTGAAAAATATTGGCTTTTAGATAATTGCCCTTCTGGAAAAGAAAGGGGGAGTCAAAAAGAACTTAGCTTTCAAATTTTAACTTAATTAAAATTCAGTTGATATGCTAAAATTGCTTAAGAGCTATAAAGATCAATCTTATGCATAATGATAGAACTGAAAATTGACTATTTTGAATTATGCACACTGTATCTAGCTCTAATCAAAACATTATGCTTGTACATCTGATCAAATACTGTGTATATGTTTAAAATTCGAATTTTGCATATACTCAGTGTTTTGTCATCATCAAAAAGGGGGAGATTGTTGACCCCCTAATGGATTTTGATGAATACAAAACACTAGAGTATAATTCCATTTATCTTAACAATTTAATTGAGGATTTCATGTATTTTATTAAGAATATTGTTAAGAAATGTCTAGGCAAGTTCCCATGATTTTTTAAGGACTTATTGAAGAATTTTTGAGATGAAAGAAAAAGTTCAGGGACAGCCGAGACGTCTCCGGGTGTCTCAGAGACGTCTCTGGCACAAACAGGAAGAACTGGCACGTCTGGAGACGTCCCCGGCACCTGCCGAGTCGTCCCCGCGATAGCGAAGTCGACTCTCTCAGTAGCGGAGTCGACTCTCTCAGTGGCGGCAGAAAGGCAGTTTTCAAGAGATATGCGCGAGACGTCCCCACCGTACGCGGAGTCGTCCCCGCAAGTAAAAAGCAGACTTCCCGAGTCGTCCCCGAGGTAGCGGAGTCAGCTCTCTCAGGGTTTTCCAGAGGATGTCATTTTCGGTGATAAGGCAGCGGAGACGTCCCCTGAAAGAGCGGAGTCGACTCTCTCAGAGAATTCCAGAAGACATGTTTTTCGGAGTTATAACAGCGGAGTCGTCCCCAAGGCAGCGGAGTCGTCCCCATGCAAAAAGTGCAAACAAGCCGAGACGTCCCCGTAAAGTACAGAGACGACCCTCTCAGAAAAACAGAAAAACAAGGATTCAAACGATAAAATTCCAGAGTCGTCCCCGTAAAGTGCCGAGTCGACCCCAAACAAAGTAAAAAGTAAATTTATACAGCCGAGACGTCTCGCGTTGAAGCGGAGACGTCTCCGGAGCGCCTGGGACGCGACTGACAACTTTTGCAGGTTTGGTTTGAATTTCAAATCTCTTTTACTTTATCTCTAACGGCTATATTTGCTTTTTGGGCTATAAAAGGGACCTCTTAAGTGCTTCTCAATAACTCTTCACCAACCCAAAGCTAGATCATTTAAGAGAGAAGCAAGAGAAAGAAGTTTAAGGGAGTGAGTGCATTCAAGTGAAGAAATCAAGTGCTTTCAAGCTTCCCAAGTGATTTCAAGCTCAACCACTCTCTTCCGCTCGGGATTCAAAGCTCATACTCAAGCCTACGCGATCCACATCGGAAGAATCATCATTTCCCACGCTTCCAATGGCAAAAGGATTCTTCCGGGTTCTATTGTTTATCATTGTCATATTTGCTTATTAAGAGCTTTTCAATCCTTTATAAAACCTTTCATTGTGGTGCTTGTTCCAGTCAAGGGACTTGGAACAAGGGAAAGGCGTCCCAAGCCTAAGTGAAATTGGGGGTTATAGGGTTTGTTGTTAGCCCGGTGTAAAACAACGAGTTGGGTAGTGCACTCGCAAAACTACCGGACTGTAATCTTGGATTATAGTGGAAATTCCCAAAGGTGCTTTGGGGAGTGGATGTAGGAGCAGTGGAAGCTCCGAACCACTATAAAACCTTGTGTTTGCGATTGACCTTTCTCATTTCTCTTTCTTTACTTTAGTTCATATATTTGTGTGTTTTATTTTTAATTAGGCGAAAAGTTTTAAAACACCCAATTCACCCCCCTCTTGGGTGACCATCTCTGGGCAACAGTGATGCAATCCAGGATTCGAAGTCCGAGCATTACTCAATAAATCAAAAAATATTTGAAAAAAAATCAAGTACAAAATTGCTTGATGTTGTATAAAATATTCATGAGTAATAGAACAAATCTAAAAAGCTTATATGACCAGAAAATTTAAATTACATATAAAATTAGCATAAACAATACTGTCATCTTATCACAATCATATTCCCTCATTTAAGAAATAATTTTTTGAGATAGAATTAGGGAAGCAAGATGCTTCCCCCATGTTAAATTAAGATTTTAATATTAGGTTATATGTATATAGCGAGCAGCGGAAAGAAATTTACAGGGATAGAGAAGACAGTGAGTTTGTTCGCTTTCGCATCTGCAGGTCATCACTGGACGATGTCACGGAAGCGGGAATCAAGAGAAGCGAGGTCGGAGGCACCTTAACCTCCTCATTCTAAGCAAGGTATTGCGTGAATCCATCCCATCAAGTGGGAATGGCTGTCAAAGTTGATACCCTTAATAAGATGTTTTTCCTGAGACGATCCTGAAGAGGTGGATGGAGGAGAAGAAGAATACATAGTATTTTTCTCACTAAGGAATGAAGATGACTTTTCTCTATATTAAATTTCTTCAATTCTCTTCATTACAAATGACTCAAATAATAACCCTTATAAAGAGAATTTTATAACCCTTTAAGTAACCTCTATACAAAATACTAAGAGTCATATTTATGAATAACACTACAGTTTTGCTCATGAAGAGAAATCCTAAGTAACTTTCATAGGTAAGACAAAAGGTCTCTTGGAAACACAAACGTCTCAAATAGCATATCTTGATTTAATGCATGATTAAGTTTATTTATTTCCAACACCCTCCTTTAAACTTAATTGTCTTCCATCCTTCATACCAAGCAAACCTTTGAATTTGTTGAAGAGATCAACTCCAAGTAGTTTAGTGAAAATGTCTGCAACTTGATCATGAGTCTTCACATAAATAAGCTCCACATCTCGGCTTATAATGACTTTCTTCTCCTTTGGTTCATAGAGTTTATAGACTTTGGAACTTGCATTTGTACCCGATAAAGATGTATGGTAAGCTTTTATCATCTAACTTGCTTCTTCTTTGATCTAGAATATGTGCATAAGCTATGCACCCAAACACCTTCAAATGAGAGATATCAGGCTTGTAACCACTCCATCCTTCTTGTGGTGTTACTTCTTTCAAGTTTCTTTGTGGGGCATCTATTAAGCAAGTAGACCCGCACAATTGACGCCTCGCCCCAAAACTCCTTCGACATCTCCTTTGTTTTAAGCATGCTTCGGATCATATCAAGTATAGTTCGATTTTTTCTTTCCGTGACCGCCATTTTGTTGAGGTGAGTATGGAGCGATCAAGGGTCTCCAAATACCATAAGTTTTATAAAAAGCTTCAGACTCCTTGAATGTGAATTCTCTTCCATGATCTGACCGTAACGCCTTGATGGTATAGCCACTTTGATTCTCCACCAAAATTTTAAACTCCTTGAAAGCTTGAATGCTTCTGTCTTCTCCTTCAAGAGATGCACCCATGTTTCCTGCTGAAATCATCAATAAAAGTTAGAAAATAGCGACGACCTCCAATTGAGCTAGGAGTGTGGTCCGCAAATGTCGGTGTGGATAAGTTGAAGTGGTATTTTTGCTTTGTTGTAAGACTTCTTTGGAAAGCTCCTCCTTGAGTGTTTGCCAAGAACACACCCCTCACATATATTATTAGGGACATCAATAAAAGGCAACCCCTTCACCATTCTTTTACTTGAAAGACGCTTTAGAGCACCGAAGTTTACATGTCCGAACTGGCAAATACCAAAGCCAAGATACATCATTCATACATGCACTTAGACATTTAGCAACAATATGATTTATGTTTAATACAAACATGCGGTTATTTGACATAGAAACATGAGCAATCAATTTATTTTGTTTTCTTAGATAGAAGCTTCCTTCCTTTAGTTGCATATCAAATTCTCTCTCTAAGAGTTACCCAATACTAAGAATGTTGGTTTTTATATCAGGCACATAATAGAACATTGGTGTTGCTGGGGGTCCAAACTGAGAACGATTGGCACTGCAGTGTGAACGGGGTTCCCTTTGAGTTGCTTTGGTTGCACTCCGTCCTCCGCCGTGAAACCTGCAAGCAAGCCTCGCACACCACCAGGGTAGTGGGGGCCCTCCGACGATCAAGTCAGGGGAGATCGAAGGAGAAGGAGAAGGAGAGGTAGCAGGTAAGATGATACTCTGGAAAATCTTTCTTACCCTCCCCCTTCTCCCCCCAGCCCCATATATATCAGGGCTGGGGGGTTTTTCTGGGATTGGTCATCGTGTGGCACGATGGGGTTTGCCACTGACGTGGCCGTTACAGGGCGTCGTGGGGCAGCGCTGGGTACGGCCATGGCAGGGCGTAGTGGAGCTCCGCTTTGTACGGCTGTTACAGGGGATCGTAGGGCAGCGCCGGATTCGGCGTTGCAGGAAGTAGTGGAGCAGGGGGCCGCGGCGTGCCTCAGGGGAACAGTCTGTGTGTTGTCAAGAGATTGCCGACCCGAGGTCGGATTGCTGGATCAAGGGGCAACCGACTCGGGGTCGGACTGCGGAGCCGAAGATATCCGACCCGAGGTCGGATTGCTTGGATCAAGGGGCAGCCGACTCGGGGTCGGGCTGCGGAGCCGAAGATATCCGACCCGAGGTCGGATTGGCTGGATCAAGGGGCAGCCGACTCGGGGTCGGGCTGCGGAGCCGAAGATATCCGACCCGAGGTCGGATTGCTGGATCAAGGGGCAGCCCGACTCGGGGTCGGGCTGCGGAGCCGAAGATCATCCGACCCGAGGTCGGATTGCTGGATCAAGGGGCAGCCGACTCGGGTCGGGCTGCGGAGCCGAAGATGTCCGACCCGAGGTCGGATTGCTGGATCAAGGGGCAGCCGTAGTCTTCCTGGGCGCGCGTGCCGGTCACGTGGGGCATGGTGGGCTAAGTTTTCCCGTAACAGTAGCCCCCACTTCCGAGCCTGGAACCAGGAGGGGAACGGGTGAAGAGAGTGACGCTTCGAGATTGCGCCATCCCTCGGAAAGGCGCGCGCACTCCGAGCTCCCCGCCTTCTTTATGGCGTATGGCGGTTGTCGCTGATCTGGCAGTCTGCGGATTTCAGCGGACATCCTTCCTTAATGGCGTCGATTCGCCTTTGGGGCGCGAACGATCCTTCGGCAGCCAGGCGTCCTCTGGCGTCACCGAGGCGTCACCCGCCTTTCCGCCTATTTAACCGGGGGCCCTCCCCGTCCGCCTTTCTTTCCACAGGCATCCTCGAGTTTCTCCCTTGTGCTGCTGCGTTGTTGTCGGACTGTTCGTTCGCTCCTCTTTTGATGCTCTTGGAGCCGTTCTTCCTTCCCCTTCCGGTGAGTTGCCCCATTCTTCAATTTAGGGCTCTCCGTACTTTCTCCTTTCGTATTAGTGTACCCAGTCTTCCGGTCCCTTCTCCGCCCTCTTGACCCCGTCCTGACCGTAGATTCTCTGGCCGTTAGGGATGGACGAAGTAAGAGCGGACGCATTCAGTCGGAGCTGGTCCCCGAAGACCTAGATAGGTTCGTGGCCCGGTACCACCTTCCCGAAGCCTGCAACATTACGCTCCCGGGGCCTGAGGAGAGGATGTCCCATCCTCCTCCAGGGAAGGGTCGCCATCAATGAGGACATCCTTCGGGCTGGGTTCCGCTTTCCCCCCTCGGACTTAGTCGTGCAGGTGCTTCGAGGTTTAAGAGTGGCGCCGACGCAACTGTGCCGAACTCATGGCGTACCTGACGGCCTTCCAGGTTCTCTGCCGCATGCACGAGGTTTCCCGCCACCCTGAATGTCTTTTGGGAATGCTACGGCCTGAACGGCCACCCCCGGACAGAGGGTGGTGGTGCTTTGCGGCGCGCGCGAGGGTGCGGCCTCGTCAAGGAGGGCTCCTTCCTCCATTCATGGCTGGAAGGAGCGTTTCTTTTTCATCGACGTAGATCCTCTTGGGGAATTGGGACAACTTGGGAGACGCCGATGAAGTCCCCGATCGGCCTATCGAGGTTTTGTCAAGGAGGAGTCCGATGGCGTCGCGTTTTGAAGGGGTTGGTTGCCGAGGGCCGGCTCCCCCCGGTGGCTTGCCTTATTTCCGAGGATGCCTTGGTGAACGTCGGTCTGAGCTCGTCCCCGCCGACCGTGAGCCGCCATCACTCCTTCTTTTTTAGCTCTTTCTCCTCTTTCGTTTCTTCTTTCCATCAGTTTCTCAGTTTCTAACCATCTCGTCTTTTTGCAGAAATCGACGACGTCATGCAGTCGGACAGGCAATGGCTGTTAGTAGGCGTCCCTACTGGAAGCGGTCCGGAGGAAGAAACGGACTCCTCCGAGCGGGGTCCCACCGGCGAAGAAGCCCCGCCAGCAGGCGACTCCGACGCCGACAGACGGGTCCGGGCCCACCGATCAGGGGGACGCCGCGGGCTCGGACCGACAGTTGACGCCGTATCAGCCCTCCGGTGATGAGACTACCGCTTTTCTGGAGGTGTCATCCGGGCGCGCCCGTGGTCGGTCCCCAGCCCGGCCTTCGACTCGATCGGCCTCGGATGATACGAGAAGGAGGGGCGCGCCGAGGCCCGACCGAGCGGACCCTGTTGATTCTGGCCGAGGCCCGCCTCGCCCCGAGCACGGTCGGCATGACTCTCCCTCAAGCAATGGGTAAGGTAAGGCCGCAGAACCACCGTCCGGCTCCGAGGGCGAAGTCGGGGTCGGCCTTCACTTTCACCGGCGCCCGAAACCTCATCGAGACGGTGCTGCTGGAGGGTGACCGTAGGCAGGTCCGGCAGATGAGGATCCCTGAAGTCGGAGTCTGCCAGCTGCGTCTGTCTCATGTCGGTGAGTATTCTTTTGTCGCTTTCGTCATTTATAGGCTCTATTGATCCCGTCTGACGCTCTCATTTTTTCTGTCTCTTAGCTCGCCCAGTACATGATCCGTCTGGAGGAGAGCCACGAGGAACAGGGCGAGGCTCCTGCGAAGGCCGAGAGCCGACTGAAAGCTGTAGAGGAGGGAGGCCAGGCTGCGGCGGGGAAGAACGACCAGGGACCTCGAGACGAGGCTCCAGGTGGCCGAAGAGCGGGCACTCAGCTTCGCCGCCCTCGAGAGGCAACTGTTGGAGGCTCAGGAGCACTCAAGGTTGCTCGGGGTCTCGAAAGCGAGATCAGGAAGGGCGGAGGAGCGAGCCGAAAAGCAGTCCCGGAGGCTGCCGACTTCCGGGAAAGGTGGGAGAAGGCCCAGCAGTCGGCCGACAACGCCCGCAACCGAACCCGATCTCTTGAAGCCAAGATGGCCGAATTGGAGTCGGCCTTGGAGGGGACTCGTGCGAGCAACCGGAAGCTTCACTCGCCGCCTGGAGGAGGATGAGGCTGCTCGCGTCGCTGCCGAGCGAAGCACACGGAGGCTCGGGCCGATCTGCTGAGGGTCTCCTCCGAGGCGGACGACCGGATTGTGGCGAAGTCATGGAAGCGAAAGCTCAGATTACGGAGCGAGCAGAGGCGGTGCTGCCGAGAAGAGCGCAGAAATCGGGCGTCAGGCGGTACAAGGCCTATCGTCAGTCCGCCGAGTTCATCCCGTGACATGTCGGATGCGGGGTCCGACTCCTTTGCCTTAGGCTTCGATGAAGGCCTGGCAAGGGTGTCCACTAAATCCCCGGATTAACCTGAGTGGGGTTCCCTCCTCGACTCCCCTCCGATGCCATTATCTGCCGGTTTCTCAACCCGTCTCCCTACCCTTCGCGGACGTGCTCGCCGTTCCCGATCCAGGGGTTCCTCCAAGCTGACGCCTCTGTACTTTTTCTTTGTTCTTTTCTTTGTATGTTGGCGTTTTTGCCATGTTGTATGGGTCTCGGCCCTGATGCAACGAAAGTTAATGCAACAAAATGTTTCTCCATTTCACTTTCGTCCTTCTCTTTTTAACTCTTGGTAGCGTCCTCGCCGACTCCTGACTCTTGAAGTTCCTCCGGACACTAGGCCAGGCATCCGAGGGTTAGGCCCTCAGGAAATTCTTCCGGCGCTAGGCAGGCATCCGAGGGTTAGGCCTCAGGAAATTCTTCCGGCGCTAGGCCAGGCATCCGAGGGTTAAGCCTCAGGAAATTCTTCCGGCGCTAGGCCAGGCATCCGAGGGTTAGGCCTGCGGGAATTCTTCCGGCGGCTAGGCCAGGCATCGAGGGTTAGGCTCAGGAAATTCTTCCCGGCACTAGGCCAGGCATCCGAGGGTTAGGCCTCAGGAAATTCTTCCGGCGCTAGGCCAGGCAATCCGAGGGTTAGGCCTCAGGGAAAATTCTTCCGGCGCTATTCCAGGCATCCGAGGGTTAGGCCTCAGGAAATTTTCCGGCCTAGGCAGGCATCCGAGGGTTAGGCCTCAGGAAATTCTTCCGGCGCTAGGCCAGGCATCCGAGGGTCAGGCCTCAGAAAATTCTTCCGGCACTAGGCCAGGCATCCGAGGGTTAGGCTCAGGAAATTCTTCGGCGCTAGGCCAGGCATCCGAGGGTTGGCCTCGGAAATTCCGCTCATTGGTCGGCAAGGCTGGCGCAAGCCGAGCGACCGGTCGGGGCTTCAGGCTAGTCTGCTCCCGGGATGATCATCGGGTTAGCCTGGCATCCGAGGGACGAGCCTCGGAGAATTCCGCTCGTTGGTCGGCCAAGGCTGGCGCAAGCCGAGGCGACCGGTCGGGGCTTCAGGCTAGTCTGCTCCCGGGATGATCATCGGGTTAGCCTGGCATCCGAGGGACGAGTCTCGGGGAATTCCGCTCGTTGGTCGGCCAAGGCTGGCGCAAGCCGAGGCGACCGGTCGGGGCTTCAGGCTAGTCTGCTCCCGGGATGATCATCGGGTTAGCCTGGCATCCGAGGGCCGAGCCTCGGGGAATTCCGCTCGTTGGTCGGCCAAGGCTGGCGCAAGCCGAGGTGACCGGTCGGGGCTTCAGGCTAGTCTGTTCCCGGGATGATCATCGGGTTAGCCTGGCATCCGAGGGCCGAGCCTCGGGGAATTCCGCTCGTTGGTCGGCCAAGGCTGGCGCAAGCCGAGGCGACCGGTCGGGGCTTCAGGCTAGTCTGCTCCGAGCCTCGGGGAATTCCACTCGTTGGTCGGCGCGCCTATCACTTGAGGCTCGACGTGGTTTCTCCGTGGCCAGCTGCGATCGTATTTCTCGCTCCTCTCGAACGCGTCGCCTGGGGAACACCAGAAGGCTATTAAATGCTAATTGAGGCGTTACCGTAGGAAATCGGACCGGCCAGTTGCTGCTTGCGAGGAGTGCCAGTTAAGCGGTCCGCGATACGTGCGTTCTTCGAGGCGGATGCGGCCTGGGCGCGTGCGGAGATACGTGGGCCCGTGGATACACGCCGGCCCGGAGTGTCCTGCATGAAGAATGCCAATTAAGGAGAACGACGCTTAGGAGGTCGTGGGAGGATACGCCTCGAGAGCCGGAACGGCTCCCGGATTCGATGCGCCCGCATTTATTGGAGCCACCCGCATCGGAACGACCGGGGGCCACAGTTTGGCTATAAATATAAGTGCAGGTGCGGTGGGAGCCTGCCAAGCCGGAGCTGTTCAGGTTGCCATGGATCGTGGACCTCCTCTCGGGTGCGTGGCTGGAAAAACCCCTGCCGGGCAGGAACGGAGGCGCGCCCCTCGTGACTTCCGCCAACTAGCCGTTTCATCTGGGATCAACAAGGAGATTCTCCCCGGCGGAACTCCGCTCTAGGCATTTTCATCCGGGATCGCATCCCCCCTCTTTTCAGTCCCACCTCTCCGATTGAGCTCTGCGCTAGACGCTTCATCCGGGATCGCGCCCCCTTCGCGCTCTTCTCCCTTGTATTCCTTTCCTCCCCTTCTCCTGGGGAGGACCGGAATATCCCTTGGAGGTGGCGGTTCCTCTAGAAGCAGTGCGAACTTCTTCTTCGTCCGCGCCGGCTCTTCGTCTTTTGCGTGAGGCGTCGATGGCGCCTCCGGGGGGAAGCACCCACGCCCGGTGGGATTGCAGCTGCTTCGGATGGAGGGTTCGGGATCCCAGATCTTCAGCTTAACGGAGTCCCCACCTCTTCCTTACTTTCTTTACTCCCCAATTCCCCTCTGGGAATTCTTTGTAATCACACGAACACCGCCATTGTAACCAGGAATTATTGAGATGAAAAAGGACTATACATTTTTGAACTGTCTTTCTGGCTTTGGTCTTTCTACTGGTAATACAACCCGTAGCGTTAGCGGAATTCCAGCTCCTTGGAATTTCTCGACCATCTAGGGCCTCCCAACTGGTAGGAGCTAGGTCGGTTTACCCAGCGAACCCTATACGGGCCTTCCCAATTTGGCGCCAGCTTCCCACCTTCCGCGGGTTGAGATGCTTTGGCTCGCCTTAGCACCAGATCTCCGATTCTGAAAAGTTTTGGTCGGACCTTGGAGTTATAATATCGGGCCACCCTCCGCTGATACTATCGCCATCCGAACCTGCGCCATTTTCCCTCGGCTTCTTCCAAGAGGTCCAGGTTTCCTCGGAGTTGCTCCGAATTGGCCTCGGGTCGGTGCGTAGCCACCCGGGCGAGGGGAGTCCCGAGCTCCACGGGGACAACCTGCTTCCGCTGCCATAGGTTAGGCTGAAAGGCGTCTCCCCCGGTAGGGGTCCGAATGCGTGGTCCGATACGGCCCAAAGGACCGTTCTCGAGTTCTTCGACCCAAGCTTGCCCCGTCCGACCGATTCGCGCCTTAATTCCTTGGAGGATTGTCCGGTTTGTCACCTCGGCCTCACCGTTGGTTTGGGGATGCGACACAGATGTGAACCGATGCTCGATCCCGAATTCCTCGCAGAAGTCACGGAAATGCTTGTTGTCGAACTGTCGACCATTATCCGAGATGAGGACCCGGGTACCCCAAATCGGACAATGATGTTTTTCTTCACGACACTTCCGGACTTGCACCTCCGTGATAGTGGCCAGCGGCTCTGCCTCCACCCACTTGGTGAAGTAGTCGATTGCAACAATCAAGAATTTCCGCTGGGCGGAAGGCGACGGGGAATGGTCCGAGGATATCCATTCCCACTGTGCGAAGGGCCAGGGTGCGGTGATTGGTGCCAAGGGGACAGAAGGGACTCTCTGGACGTTGGCGTGGCGCTGGCAGGCGTCGCATTTCAGTACGTGATCCTTTGAGTCCTCCAACAAGGTAGGCCAATAATAGCCTTGCCTCATGATCTTGTGCGCCAAGGACCTAGCCCCCGAGTGCGATCCGCAGACGCCCTCATGGACTTCGCCGAGGACGTAGGCCGCCTCCGAGGGGCGGAGGCACCTTAAGAGGGGGGCGGTAAACGAGGTCCGATACAGCCTCCCTTCATAGAGTACGTAGTGGGCGGACTTCCTGACAAGTCGCCGAGCTTGATCTTCGTCTTCAGGGAGGATCCCTTCGGCGAGGTAGGCGACGAGCGGGTCCATCCAAGACGGCTCCGGATCCAATCGCCAATCACCGCTCCAGCCTCGCCGGATGCTCGGGGCATCAGGGTCTCCAGGTAGATTGCCCCTCGACAAGTTGTGCGCCTCTGCGCCCACCAAGCGGGACAACCTGTCGGCCCTGGCATTTTCGCTCTGGGGACTGCTGGATGTCGACCACTGTCCGAGGTCCGGGAATGAGTGCTTCGCACCTTCCGGACGTAGTTCTGCATGGTCGGGCTCCGGGCCTCGAACTCCCCACGGACCTGCCGACCACCAGCTGGGAGTACGGTGAAGACCTTCAAACGCCGGATGCCGAGCTCCCCGGTGAGTTTGAGTCCTGCGACTAGGGCCTCGTATTCCGCTCGTTGTTGGTAACTGGAAATCCCAAACCTCAAGGCATACGTCGGCTATCACTCCATCAGGACTGGTAAGGACCAGCCACCGGCCCCTCCCACCCTCGGGGTTCGACCGACCCATCGATGTGAAGCGTCCAGGTCGGGAGGTCGAGGCTGGGCGTTTCCGGCGGTCTAGGTTCCGCCTCCTGCACCGTGCACTCAGCGAGGAAGTCCGCGAGCACCTGGGCCTTGATGGCGGGTCGAGGCTGGTAGCGGATGTCGAACTCACCGAGTTTCTACTGCCACTTCACCAGCCGTCCCGCATTCTCGGGGGTTGCAGAGGATCTGTCGTAACGGTTGATCAGTTTAAGAGGCGTGACAGAATGGGCCTGGAAATAGGGGCGGAGCCTCCTGGTCGGCGGTCCAGCAGCGCGAAGGCGATCTTTTCAGCCTTCGTATACCGCGTCTCGGCGTCCCGTAGGACCCGGCTGATGTAGTACACAGGCTCTGGAGCTTTGCCTCTTCCCGAACCAGCACCGCACTGACCGCGGTTGGGGAGACCGCCAGATAGAGGTAGAGCATCTCCCCTTCTTGCGGCCTTGGACCAGTAGGGGAGGAGACGCCAGGTATTCCTTGAGCTGGTCGAATGCTGCTTGACATTGCGGCCGTCCAAGAGGAAGTCTTTGGGCGTTTTAACACCTTGAAGAATGCGTTGGCAGCGTTCGGCCGATTTTGCCACCAAATCGTCCGAGCGCGGCGACCCTTTCCAGCGAGCGCCTGAACTTCCTTTACTATTGGTCGGAGGGGACATACCTTGGATGGCCTTGATTTTGTCCGGGTTGGCTTCGATACCCGCTGGTTGACAATGAAACCAAGGAACCTCCCGGCCGAAGCGCCAAAGGCGCACTTCGCTGGGTGTCAGCTTCAATGCGAAACTTCCGTAAGGTGGTGAAAGTCTCCTCCAGATCCACGATGTGCTGGTCTGCCTGGCGCTCTTCACCAGCATATCGTCCACGTACACCTTCCATGTTCCGGCCGATTT
Source organism: Phoenix dactylifera (assembly GCF_009389715.1). Lineage (NCBI taxonomy): Eukaryota > Viridiplantae > Streptophyta > Magnoliopsida > Arecales > Arecaceae > Phoenix > Phoenix dactylifera. The sequence goes on along the minus strand of NW_024068057.1, from coordinate 64,630 downwards.
GCTCTTTGAAGATTTTGTTGACGAGGCGCTGGTAAGTGGCGCCAGCGTTCTTCAGACCGAAGGGCATTACCTTGTAGCAGTACAGCCCCCGGTCGTGTTATAAAGCAGTTTTCTCCTCGTCCTGTGGGGCCATCATTATCTGGTTGTAACCGGAGAAGGCGTCCATGAAAGACAGCAGCTGATATCCGGAAGTCGCGTCGACCAGTTGGTCTATCGCGGAAGCGGGAAGCTATCCTTAGGGCACGCCTTGTTCAGGTCGGTATAGTCGACGCACATCCTCCACTTCCCGCTCGCCTTCCGGACAAGTACAACATTTGCCAGCCACTCGGGGTAACTCACCTCCCTTATGAATCCTGCCTCCAAGAGTTTGTCTACCTCCTGGTCGACCACCCGGATCCGATCCGGGGCACAGTGTCTCTTCTTCTGCTTCACTGGCCGGTGGGTCGGGTCGACGTTGAGGGCGTGAGAAATGACCTCCGGGTCGATCCCAGGTACATCGGCCGCCGACCAGGCAAATACATCGGCATTGGCTCGGAGGAATTCCACCAACCGGGCCCGAGCTCCCGGGTCGAGATTGGCGCCGACCCGGACCACCCGGTCCCGGCGCCTTCCTCGAGGGGAACTTCGACCACACCCCCGGCCGGGGCTCTCCCCCTGCCGCAAGGCCACCTCATCTCTGGGCATCAAGGGACTCGACGCTTAGGGCTTCTGCGGGCTTCTCCCTTGAGGGTCGCTAGAAACATTGCCGTGCGGTCGGGTTGGTCGCCTCGACTCCCCAATCCCGACCGCCGTGGGGGAACCGCATGAGCAGTGGTACGTAGAGCCACCGCGCGAAGGGCGTTCAGTCCGGGTCGTCCGAGGATAGCGTTGTAGGCCGAGGGAACACGGACGACCAAGAACCCGGTCGCACCGTGGCTTCTGCGGTGCGACAGCCCGCAGTCACAGGCAGCTCAACGACACCTTCCGCCGGGACAGCGTCACCGGTGAATCCTATGAGGGGGGTGGATATTTTGTTGCAACAATTGTCTGGACAAGCCCATCTTTTGGAAGGCCTCGTAAAACAAGATATCAGCTGAGCTTCCACTATCCACAAGAACACGCCTTACATCATAGTTTTGCCATAGTGAGGGAGATCACCATGGCGTCATCGTGGGGGGTCTGAACCCCCTTTACATCCTCATCACAAAAGGTGATTACATTGCCGACCCTCTGCCTCTTTGCGACGGCCGCCCCCGACGCTCCGCCGAGCCCCCTGCGCTCCTCACGGGCCGGGGCAGCCCCCAGTGATAGTGTGGATCACCCCGCAACGGGTCGATTCTGCTCCCGAGGCTCCGGAGGGCCGGGTCGGCCGGACCGGGTCCGCGGGGGGACGTCGGTCGCTCACATATCGACCGAGACGCCCCCGGCGGATGAGAGCCTCGATCTCGTCCCGAAGCTGGAAGCAGTCCTCCGTGTCGTGGCGTGGTCTCGATGGTACTCACAGTACGCCCGGAGGGCCTCTTCCCAGGGATCCTCCGCATCTGTCTCGGGGCCGGGAGGTCCTCCCGCCCTTGATCTCCATAAGGATCTGGGCCCGGGGAGTCAGGAGAGGGGTGTACCGGTGAAACGTCGGGGCGGAGAACGAGGGCGTGGGCGCCGTGGTTCTTCGCCGGCGACGGGCTTCTGCGCCGACGCTGAGGCTCGGGCTCCTCCTCTGGCGTGCCTCTTTCCGCCTTTTCTTCCCAAGCTTTGAGGGATCTCGGCGGCCTCCTTGCTCCGGTGGGCGGCCGCCTCCTCGGCGTCCGCATACTGGTTCGCCCGGGACAACAGCTCTGGGAAGCTCCGCGGCAGGCGTTTGTCCAGGGAGAAGGTGAGTCTGCCCTTCCGGAAGCCACGCTTCAGGGCTGAAAGAGCTACCTCCTGACTCAGGTTCCGGACTCCAGCGTAGCCCTGTTGAAGCGGGTAAGATAATCCCGCAGGCTTCTCCCTCGTTTTGCCCGGACATCAAAGAGGAGTCGGAGACCAGTCGCCGCCGGCTACTGAGGCGAAATGGTGATGAAGAGGCGAGTGAAACTGGTCGAAGGACCGGATTGAGTCAGCCTCCAGCCCGGCGAACCATGCCCTCGCCGGGCCGCAGAGGGTTGCCGGGAAAGCCTTGCAGAGAAGGGGATCTGATGCTCCGTGGAGAGCATAAGGGTCCTGAAACTCTCGACGTGATCCCGCGGGTCCGCCGCCCCGTCATAGGGCTCGATCGCCGGCATTTTGAACCCCGGCGGATTCGGGGTCCGCAGGATCCTCGAGGCGAGCGCCGGCTGGGAGGAGATCTCTAAGTCCAGCGAAGGGATCTTTTGGAATGGCCCTTCAGGACCTGGAGTTGTCGGTGGAGATCGTCCACCCGCCGGTCCAGGGAGCGCGACCGTGGGTGGGAGACAAGGACCGGCGAGAGGGGGACCGACTGGAGCGCGGGTTCCTCGAGGACTGGGAGGTCTGGGAACCGCCCGGGCCCGCCTCTCGTACCCCGCGCAGCTCCGGTTTTGGGGGGCAAAGGTTCCCGCCCTGGCAGAATATGGAGCGTGCTCGGAGAATCCTCCTCGCGCCTGCGCTCCTCCCCATGAGAGAGGAAGGAGCGCGGGTTGAGGAGGACAGGCGAACGCTCAGGCAGCAGCGGCTCCTAAGCCCGCTGCGGCGCCCGGGACATCGTACCCTGCAGATTCTGCACCGCCTCCGCGAGGGTGCGAACCTGCTGGGCTAGCTGGGCTAGCTGGTCGAACTGGGCGGCTTCGACCGTCTGAATGTGGGCGGTGGAGTGTTGCTGAGAGTGTGTTGAAGATGCAGCGGCCTCCCGGCCATAGGCGCGAGAGGCCCCGCGACCGGAAGCATTGGAAGCTCCACGACCACCTCGCCGTGCCATTACGATCGCTCTGAGATCCAGGCCCTCCTTCTAGCGCCAACTGTTGCTGGGGGTCCAAACCGAGAACGATTGGCACTGCGGTGTGAACGGGGTTCCCTTTGAGTTGCTTTGGTTGCACTCCGCCCTCCGCCGTGAAACCTGCAAGCAAGCCTCGCACCACCACCAGGGTAGTGGGGGCCCTCCGACGATCAAGTCAGGGGAGATCGAAGGAGAAGGAGAAGGAGAGGTAGCAGGTAAGATGATACTCTGGAAAATCTTTCTTACCCTCCCCTTCCCCCCCAGCCCATATATATCAGGCTGGGGGGTTTTTCTGGGGATTGGTCATCGTGTGGCACGATGGGTTGCCACTGACGTGGCCATTACAGGGCGTTGTGGGGCAGCGCTGGGTACGGCCATGGCAGGGCGTAGTGGAGCTCCGCTTTGTACGGCTGTTACAGGAGATCGTGGGACAGCGCCGGATTCGGCCGTTGCATGAAGTAGTGGAGCAGGGGGCCGCGGCGTGCCTCAGGAGAACAGTCTGTTGTTGTTAAGAGATTGCCGACCCGAGGTCGGATTGCTGGATCAAGGGGCAACCGACTCGGGGTCGGACTGCGGAGCCGAAGATATCCGACCCGAGGTCGGATTGCTGGATCAAGGGGCAGCCGACTCGGGGTCGGGCTACGGAGCCGAAGATATCCGACCCGAGGTCGGATTGCTGGATCAAGGGGCAGCCGACTCGGGGTCGGGCTGCGGAGCCGAAGATATCCGACCCGAGGTCGGATTGCTGGATCAAGGGGCAGCCGACTCGGGGTCGGGCTGCGGAGCCGAAGATATCCGACCCGAGGTCGGATTGCTGGATCAAGGGGCAGCCGTAGTCTTCCTGGGCGCGCGTGCCGGTCACGTGGGGCATGGTGGCTAAGTTCCCCCGTAACAATTGGAAATAAACTGTTGGCTTCCATCTTTGAGTTGAATAAGTATCTTACCAATGCCCTTCACCTTTACCTTGGAAGCATCTCCAAATGAGACATGGCCATTCACCGATTCATCAAGCTCCATGAAAATTTCTTTGTGCCCCGACATATGGTTACTTGCACCGGAGTCCAAGTACCACATATTTTGATTGATAGCATTTCCTCCTTTTCGTGCTAGTAGAAGCACATCATCTCCATTGTTTTCCTTTTTGGCATAATTGGCTTTCTCATGAACTTGACTAGATTGATTAGAGTAGCACTCAAAAAGATAATGCCCAAAATTGTTGCAATTGTAACATTGAACTTAACCCTTGTCATACCTTCGGCCTCTATCTCTTTGTCCTCTTCCTCCACGATTCTGGTTGCCTTCCCCAATATTGTTGTGGTCACCACGGCCTCTACCATGACTATAAAATCCACCTCGACCTCTGCATGACCACGTCCTCGGCCACGACCACGGCCTCTTTGGCTACTTTCGCCTCTTGACTCCTCCTTTTTGTTACTGACGGAGAGCTTGCTTTGTAGGACTTACTCCAATAGCTCTTGTCTTCTCTTTAGTATTCTTTGCTCATGGGCTTGAAGTGAACCTATAAGCTCATCCACCGTCATAGTGTCCAAGTCTTTGGACTCCTCAATGGCCGCCACAACATAATCAAATTTGTGGTCCAAGGATCGTAGGATTTTTTCCACGACCCGATTATCATCAAGTGTCTCGCCGTTCCTCCTCAATTGGTTCACAACGGTCAACACCCTTGTGAAATAGTCTGACACAACTTCGGACTCCTTCATTTGCAAAGCTTCAAACTCGCCTCTCAAGCTTTGGAGGCGAATCTTCTTTACTTTTTTTACACCTTTGTAAGCATTTTGTAAGATCTTCCATACTTGCTTGGAATTGGTAGCACTAGCAACCTTCTCAAAGCGGCCTGATCTAGGCCTTGGTAGATGAAGTAGAGAGCCTTCTTCTCTTTCTTCAAAGTCTCTCGTTGTTGCGCCGTAAGAATATCTTTATCTTCGGCTTCTACATAGCCTCTTTCGACTATGTCCGAAATATCTTGAGATCCAAGCAACGCCTTCATTTGGATACTCCAATTCGCATAGTTGGTATTGGTAAGACGAGGAATGGGAAGCACTCCGGTAGCCATGATCTAGCTCTGATACCACTTTGAAGAGGTGGATAGAGAAGAAGAAGAATGCGTAGTATTTTTCTCACTAAGGAATGAAGAGGACTTTTCTCTATATTAAATTCTTTAATTCTCTTCATTACAAAATGACTCAAATAACAACCCTTTATAAAGAGGATTTTATAACCCTTTAAGTAACTTCTATACTAAATATTAAGAGATATATTTATGAATGACACTACGGTTTTACTCATGAAGAGGAATTCTAAGTAACTTTCATAGGTAAGACAAAAGGTCTCTTGGAAACACAATACGTCTCAAATAGCATCTCTTGATTTAATGCATAATTAAGTTTATTTATTTCCGGCAGATCCAGCTTTAGTGCAAGCCTTTCACATTCGATGTTTTTGCCCATGGACGTCCAATCCCTAAACAGAAAGGCCACCATCTTTCCCACTTCGTAGAAGCCTTCGCCTCGTCCATTACTCCAACAGCAAGTAGCAGTAGAGCAATCCATCGCTACTATACTTCTTCCTTGTTTGGGGTAGATATGCTCGCCGGTCTCTCCAAAGGTCCTACTACTTCTTAGAAGTAGGCGCCGTAGTTGTTTCCAGTAATCGCCTGCAAGAAACAAACGATCGGTGGTCTCCTTTTGGTTGCTGTAAAGCGGGCATGATTCGGGTCCCTTCACACCCTCTCTCTCCAGGTTCTTGGAAGTTTTAAGAATTTTATTGCGATAGCACAACCAGATGAAGGTCTTCACCTTCTTGGGTGAGGGCAGTTTCCAAATAATGCAACAAAGCTGACGTGTTATGCCTCCATGCATTAAGAAAAGACAGCACCGTCGAACAGTACTGAAAGTCCTGGATGAAGACCATTTCCATAACCTCCCATCATTCTCCTTTGAGATATTGGCAGTGGTCAGGAGTGTTTTTAGAGTCGGAAACTCCAAGCGGGCCCCATCACTCATCGGATTTCTGAAGTTTGTCATCCAGTTATCTACTTTCATGAAATCTCCAATACTTGAACCTCGGTCTTCAGAGAGAAAGGAGGACTGGGGACGTTTCGTTAAAAGTCTCACTATTTTTCCAAACTTCGTGCCAGAACGACGCCATCTCCTACTAATGCGGCCGCTGGTAGAAAGCTTGTAAACCTTGTGTACTTGCTTCCGAAATGGTGAGGCAATTTTCAATAGATATTTTGATAGGGGTCGGAGGGGGGTGGTCTCATTTTCCTTCATGCCCATCCCAACGAGTTGGGTTTTGCTGAAGTTAATCTTCAAACTCGTTAGCAGCTCATACGATTATAGGATACATTTTAACATGCTGACATGGTTTTTAGGCACTGCAGAATATATATATCAATGTGTTGTCAGGGAACTACTGGAGCCACTTTCATGGTCCGGCATAACATGTCAGCAACCATGATGAACAATAGAGGCCGGGAAAGTGGGTTACATTGCTTCAGCCCTCATTTACAAAATGTTGTTAAGCCTTTAATAAATACAAATAAGCTAATTAAAGATTTCAACTTCAAATAATTTACAAAATAGAATGGCCTCGACCAAGTCCAGACCCAATCTAGTGCAATGGATGCATTTATACCTTTAAAAGACCTCTCTTCAGGACTTCCACTTAACTTTCAACACCTACCATATCGAAGCCAAAACCTAATGGGAGTGATTTTATGCATTTAGAGGAAGCCATTCTGTTGCTAAAGCCAGAGGACTTCCCCTTTTTGTGGCGATTGTTCTTCATAATTTCTACAAGACGAAGGGATGCATCTCTGATGAAAGTGAGAGATCGTAAACTCCCTTATTTTAACCATTGGAAAGCTTATGGCTCATAAATAGTTCTCTTCGTAAAAATTTGAATTACATGGTGTCACCGTGCATGTAACCCACTAGATCGAAGTTGAACCATGGTAAAGCTAATCTTTGTTTCTAGCTTGTTTTTTATTCCTGCGTGACTTTGTCTTTGGGGTTAATAGGAATCAGCAAGATACCATTTATAGGGTTAGATTAAACTGAACACTTTGGATTAGTATAAACTCACTACAATGTGGAAAGAGCTGAAAATTTAATCCAGTAGAAGGAGCTGAGATTAGTTGATCAGGTTTTTGAGATAAAAATATAAAAACACAAGTTTTCCTGTCTCCGTTTCATAGCTCTCCAGTCCATATTTCAGTTTGGTGCAACAGTAGAGATCTGCTCAGCTTCTGCACTAGGATTTGCAAGCTCTGCAGAGGAGCTTTCTTCTTCATGTGAGTCGGAGACGGCATGTGAATAGCTCGAATTACTTATTTGATTGTGTGAGGCCTCAGCATTGGCTTCATCTCGGCGGTATATACTGGCATCGATGTTCATGTCATTAGTTTGGTCCCTTCTGAAAGTATAAGAATTTTCATCTTCCTGTCGTAATATTTTAACCAGGAAATGAGCCTCTGCGAAATGGGCCGGTCACGATCGATATTTCTCATCTCATGCCAATTTTCGTAGAAGAACGTAGCTAAAAATATTAGAACGGCGCAAGTTTGAAGCAACTCCGGTGATGAGAAATAGTCCCCAAAAGCTCAGAAAGGTGAGGCCGTTAGAGCTGACAATACTACCTTGATTTTGACAAGCATTTTGATCCCCAAACCACTTCCTCTCAATCTCTAGTATGTCATCTCCATCGGTTACATTTAGTATTCCCCTTGAGATATTAGGGACCAGAGGGAGCCTTTAGGGAAAACCTGTGGAAGTAGAAGTGAGAAGAGTTAGGCATACCAACTAATGAGGAATTCTTATGACTCAAGGGCGGCATAATGATACGAATGCTAGAGATGTTAGCATGCTTATTGATGAAATTGAGCTGAGCACTCAAAAACTGCATGCAAAATGCTTATTGACTTCTGAAAACAACGGAATCTTTATTGTTAGAAGTTTATACTATCAAATTAACTATGTTATATTTCTTATATTTCTTTTCTTGAATCATAAAGCTTTCGGATTTCAAATTGAGATTTTATGGATTAAATATCTAGTTTCCAATAAAGATTTAACATGTTTACCTTTGGATGAGAGGGTGGGAACTTTATAATAATTACTCTTATTAGAAAGTTTCAATTCCCTGTCTAGAATTTTTTGGGTTTTCAAAGTGCATCCAAATACCGTCCTTTTCTTTAAACAAAATGAAAACATAGTTTTCCCCTCATGGAACATGCTAGTTTCCATACGCACATATATGCATGGCGCGTGTGTATGCATGTATGTATGTAAAAAATGCTATCAATGGTATGAGAACTATATAGGTGCATTGCAAGAGTTTGTTTTGCCGAAATGCTGATATTAAGTATTTGATCTCTATATATAGAGACGTTGCACCGATAATGAAGATTAGGATAGTAAAACTCAAAATCCAAACCCTGCAGTTTTATAAATTGGTCCAACCATGGCGTAAGCAGTGCAATGTTGTGCAAGAAATTGCTTGATATAAGGGACTTCATGGACAATTGCAGCGACACCACCATTCTTGCTTCCTTTTGAAGGGCCTCAACATATTCTTCAGGAGTGTCATAGGCCCTGATCCTCGATTCATCAAAGTGGAGTTCCTTCAAGAGATCCTCAACAAAGGAACCCCTGCTATAGCCGATATTCTCCTCCTGAGGAATCTCGTACATCAGTTACAGTTGGTTTAAGCTGTTGTACAGTAAGCATTGATGCTAAGCTAGCAGTGTAACTTGATGTAAGCACCAGCACAACAAACACCCATATGATTACCACAAGCTTAATAATGTTCTCTCTCTCCTGCAATATATAAATTAATTATAAGCTTTCTAATGGAAAGTTCAGAAGTGTGTATATCTAATTATCCAATAGCATACTTGAGTGTTTAGTCTCTGTGAAAGTATAAAGCTTGCAACATCCATTAAGGGATCATGAATCACTGTTTGGCTTTTTTCCTCCCACCATATGCAGTGCCTTTTGTGAACTCTACGAATTTTAAAAATCATCTCCGGCAATTACCATCTAAGTTATCTTAGCCTTCTTGAACAAAATTTAGGTTTCAAATTAAGTATGCTACTTTTGAATCTTTTCATTGTTGCATTTTGCTTATAACAGTACTGGATTGAAACAGGCTAAGTTATAAATGATATTTAAAAGATTGAAAATTATGAAAACAATTATCACGAACAATTAAGAGTACAGTGATTATGGAAGAGAGAACAACAACATACAAAACTAATGATAATTTAGTTTACGAAGTCTGTTAAGTGATATCAATCTTTTACAGAATAGTTCTGATTTGTTTTTTGAGAAAAAAAATTAAAGTATTTCCAATAAAGCAGGAAGAAAACAAACGATATATCAACTATACAATATGAAGTACTTGAAATACAAACCATAATATGAAATAGTTACACTAAATGCTACTAGATTTCTTTTTCCGGAAAAAGCATATCCTCGAGTAGTTTCAATACGTTTTTTCAGTTTTACAAGAATACTTACTTATGTATAATTTATATATTGTTCATTTTATTCTTTCTTTTTGTATTTTTATAAAACAAACTGCTGTCGCCCTACAATATTTCGGGGTTAAAATTATAAAGGTCTGTTTCAGCATCTCAATTTTTATATCTTTAAGAGGTATTGTGCAGATCAGCTTATTAGATGGATACACAAATCATTTTCCCATCGTAAGTGCAAATTGCTTATATTCATGTTGCTTGGCACATCCAATCATGATACTTAAGCATTAATGGGAGATTTTGGGGTTGAAGACAATATTTACGCAACTGTGAGCAAAGACCAGTGTAGAGAAGGAGAAGTAGAAGACAGTTCCAAGCTGATGGGAAACTGGACCCCTGAACTCGTTGATCCTATGCTCCATCACCCAAATAACAAAGCCTGTGAAGACAAAGAAGGCAAAGCTCCCCAGCCAGAGACTCATACTCAGTGGCCTTAAGAAAATCCATGCGTTCTTGTTTGTGTTGTCTTTGACCCGCACGATCATTGACACCCTGATGCAGTGTACGGCAATGTGAAATCCGCATACAAAGATCTGTTGAATCTGATTGTTACATCCCCCACCAAAGCATCGTACTTCTGTTACCTCAAGAGGAGAAAAGATAATAAAAAATACTTCATTAGTTAAGAGGAGAAAAGGTAGTTCAGATTTGAATTTTTTACTTGCCAAATTCTTCGAACTCCAAGTTTAAATTCAAGAAAGAACAGGTTGCATGGCATTCAATGATGCGGTAGGTGTCACATGATGAAATATTCTGCTTCAGTTATCTAAGGAGGCAATTATTAGATCGAAAACGGAAAACTGAAGACTATCAGAACCAAGCATTAATTCAAACAGTAATTTTCAACCCACTACCACTCGATCACTCCAGGAGCTAAGAAAATGTTGAAGGATAAACTCAAGCATAGTCACATATTTTAAGGCCGCCTTAAATGAGAAGTTGAAGGGGCAAGCACATGTCACGAAGTGTTTTAAAATTCAGACGTTTAGAGTTTCCAGACGTTTCGAGTTTCCCATAAAAGGTTATGACTGTTTATGTAACCAAGGGTCAGACTTTAATGCTGACGTTTAGAATTCTGTTTTGCTTTTATTCTTGTACGAAACGTAAGAGTTTGCTTTGGTTTATAAGAAGACACTACGCCAAAAAAGTAAATTTCCGACTCTTATTTGCCGACGCTTATTCCAAGCGTCGGCAAAAATTTTCCCCCGTCAACATTTGACGATGCTTAAAAGCGTCGGCTAATGACGACGCTTAAAAGCGTCGTCAAAGTTAATATGTAATTGACGACGCTTTTAACGACGCTTTTTAGCGTTGTTAAATAACGACGCTTTTAAGCATCGTTAAAAGCGTCGTCGGAAGCCAAAAAACCACCTCATTTTAGTCCCATATCGGCGGATCTGAAAAAAAAACTGTTTATATAACCAAACCCAACCACTCTGCATGGATGGAATGAAGGTACCAATCGGAAAGGTTGTTTATATTTCTCTTTGTGTTCTATCAGCACCATGGAATGGAGGAGAAGATGCAGGCAAATGGTAATTAGCGACGCTTTAAAGCGTCGGTAAAGAGCGACGCTTTAAAGCGTCGCTAAATTGTAATTAGCGACGCTTTTGAAAGCGTCGGAAAATATTTTTTCCACTGTAGCATAGACGACGCTTTACCGACGCTTTGTAAAGCGTCGGGATGGTTTCTACCGACGCTTAAAGCGTCGCTAATAGCCAAAAAAAGCGTCGCTAATGTTCAAGTTTCTTGTAGTAAGAGTTGTATTCTGTGGCTTATCAATACATAGAGAAGAAAAAATATATGTTTTTGAGAATTAATAGTAAGAAAGATGTGTGAATCCACTCTTGTTCCTCCTCTTAAAGAAACAATCTCTGTGTATCAAATTGGTATCAGAGCCATGGTGAATCCCGGGAGTACATCATTGGGGCAGATGCAGCTGTCACGACTCACAAAGTCAAACTACGACAATTGGAGTATTCAGATGCGTGCATTACTTGGTGCACAAGATGCGTGGGAAGTAGTTGAGAATGGCTACACAGAGCTAGAAGCTACTGATATAATGGAAGTGTTTGCGAGTCGACATAGAAGATAAAGCTTTACTATGGCACTTACGGCTCGGACACTTGCATTACGATGGCCTAAGAAAGTTAGCAAAGAAGAATATAGTCCACGGGCTACCAGACATGGACTACACCAGGAAATTCTACGAGGGATGTGTACTCGGCCAAGCAAGCAAGGAAACACTTTTCCAAAAGGTGCGGAATATCATGCAAGGCATCCTCTCGAGTTAGTACACACCGACATATGTGCCCGATCACACCAAAGTCATTCAGTGAGAAGAAGTATTTCTCACTTTCAATTGACGACTTTATAAGGAAGACATGGGTTTATTTTCTAAAAGAAAAGTCTGAGGCACTTGAGGTATTCAAGAAATTCAAGGTGTTAGTGGAGAAGATGACCGGGTCGTTATATCAAGGCCTTACGGTCAGATAGAGGGAGAGTATCTGTCAACTTCCTTCACAAGCTATTGCGAGGAACAAAATTGGCGATCAAACACCGCAGGAAGCCTGGAGTGGACAGAAACCCACTGTATCACACTAAAAGTATTCGGTAGTGTAGCCTATGCGCACGTACCGGATCAAAGAAGAACCAAACTAATGATAAGAGCAAGAAGTACGTGTTCATCGGGTATGACAAGAAGACAAAGCTTTTAAATTGTTCGACCCCCATTGTAAGGAAGGTGTGGTGAGCCGAGATGTGCAAATAAATGAAACAAAAGCATGGATTGGAACAACCTAAAGAAGGTGACACAAGAGGAAGAAAAAGGAGGATTCTCAACTGCTGCACCAACAATCACACCGTCAAGACCTCCAATCTGATGATGAAGAAGAACCAAGACAATCAAAGTGCGAAGCCTGCAAGACCTGTATGAGTCAACAAGCAAATTCACTTGGTATGTTTCTAGTCAATACCGAGGATATTACTTTTGAAGAAGCAATAAGAGATAAGAAATGTCAAGATGCGATGGATGAAGAAATAAGGGCTATCAAAAGAAATGAAACTTGGGACTTGGTGAAGCTACCAAAAGGATATCAGCCCATAGGAGTAAAATGGGTATATAGAAAAAAAAATGAACGCCCAAGGTGAGATAGAAAGGTACAAGGCTCGGCTAGTTGCAAAGGGCTATAGGCAAAAGACGAGGATTGACTATGACGAAGTTTTGCTCCAGTTGCAAGGATGGAAAACAATCCGACTTCTTATATCCCAAGCGGCTCAATTCAAATGGCCAATCTATCAAATGGACGTAAAATCAACATTTTTAAATGGTGTACTTGAAGAGGAAGTATATATGGAACAGCCACCCGAATATATGAAAGCCGGGGAAGAAAAAGTGCTGAAGTTAAGGAAGGCACTATATGGGCTGAAGCGAGCGCCTCGAGCATGGAACACCCGAATCGACACCTACTTCAAGGAGAATGGGTTCATGCAGTGTCCCTACGAGCATGCATTATACGTAAAGAAAGAAAAAGATAACTTGTTGTTTGTTGCCCTTTACGTTGATGATCTTATATTCATGGGGAATAATGAGGAGATAATAAAAGATTTTAAAGAAGCCATGACTCGGGAGTTCGAGATGACAGATCTGCGGTTGGATTGAAGTACTTCCTTGGTCTTGAGATTAGACATGGAAAATCGGAAATATTTGTGTGCACAAGAGGCGTATGCAAAAGACATTTTGAAGAAATACAAGATGGAAGAATGCAACCCGGTAGGCAACCCCGATGGAACTTGGTTTGAAACTCTCTAAGTTTGAGGGAGGAGATCCAGTGGATGCAAACAAATACCGGAGTTTATTTGGAAGCCTACGGTATCTCACATGCACAAGGCCGGACATCGCATATAGCGTCGGCATAGTGAGCCGATTCATGGAGGAGCCAAAATACTCGCATCTGAAGGCTATCAAAAGGATTCTTCGATATATCCGAGGTACGGTGTCACTCGGGTTATTCTACTCAGAGACAAATGAATGCAAACTGGTGGGTTACTCCAACAGTGATTGGTGCGGAGATGTAGATGATCGAAAAAGCACATCAGGATATGTGTTCTATATGGGAGACATGGCTTTCACATGGCTCTCAAAGAAGCAACCAATAGTGACATTATCAACATATGAGGCGGAGTATGTGGCAGCATCTTGGTGTGTGTGCCACTCAATATGGCTAAGAAATCTTCTTCGCGAGCTAAAGCTCCAGCAACATGAGGCAACCAAAATCCGTGTCGACAATAAGTCGGCAATTGAGTTGGCAAAAAATCCGGTGCACCATGAAAGGAGCAAACATATAGATGTTCGCTTTCATTCCATCCGGGAGCATGTGAAGGAAGGCATTGTGCAATTGAGTCACATTGGCGAGTTGTGACCAAGTGGCGGATATCTTTACAAAGCCGCTACCAAAAGAGTTATTCGAAAAATATAAGATGATGATTGGAATGAAGGATGGAAAATGTTTGAGTTTAAGGGAGGAATTTGTTAAAGGATAAACTCAAGCATAGTCACATATTTTAAGGCAGTCTTAAATGAGAAGTTGAAGGGGCAAGCACAGATCACGAGGTGTTTTAAAATTCAGACGTTTAGAGTTTCCATACGTTTCGAGTTTTCCATAAAAGGTTATGACTGTTTATGTAACCAAGGGTCAGACTTTAATGCTGACGTTTAGAATTCTGTTTTGCTTTTATTCTTGTACGAAACGTAAGAGTTTGCTTTGGTCTGTAAGAAGAGTTGTATTCTGTGGCTTATCAATACACAGAGAAGAAAGAAATATATGTTTTTGAGAATTAATAGTAAGAAAGGTATGTGAATCCACTCTTGTTCCTCCTCTTAAAGAAACAATCTCTGTGTATCAGAAAACATTCTTGTTTGAATAGTAGAAGACTATATATATCTTTTAATCAATGTCAACTTTGGAATGAAACATCGGAAACAATTTCAAAATATCAGTAGATAATTAAGCAAATAATACCAAAAAATGCCATAATATTCATTTTTTAAAAAGAAACGGTCAAATTCTATTTGTAACCTAGTTGCCATGTTTCCTTCTTTTCTAAGAAAAACGGTTAAAACGGACTACAATATTTTATCGATAATGAAATCAAATAGTTGTCATGTTTGCTTAGCTATTAGAGTAAAATGGCGATGAAGAGGAGTTGGAGGAGGAGGAGGGATACCTGAAGATAGACCTGGTCGACGAAATCATCGTAAGTCTTGGAACCTTGTCCTTGTGCATTGAGAGGGAGAGGGATGTACTCATGAGGTAGTGCGTGAGATAGTCTCTGTATTGCAGCCTCGAAGACATCGATGCAATACCCGCTTACTGTCGTTACATTCGTGGAAGGATTCCTTTCCACATTTACAAATTCGCGATTTTCGTCGCGTACGGGAACACCAATCCTCAGTTTCTTCCCACTTTCTGGCATTTCCCAACCCTTTGGTACTGCAGTCGATTCCCCCGGCCAGATCGCATGATGCAAATCAGTCGTCAAGGTGGAATACGATTTAGTTTTCCTCTGATTTAATTCTTTCGAGAATCCATATCGTGGCGTCCAAAACCCCACCCCTCTCCCTCCTCTTCCAACCACATTGATTATTTGGAATACGGAGGACCGGAGCTGCCCATCTACGAGATGGAAATCGCCACTGATACCTCTGAATCTGCTCTCCAGAATTGCCTCCAGAAGTTCCGGACCATTCATGGAAATTCCCACTGTTTCCAAAGCTGTCAACTTAGCAGCAGCCTGTGGCTTCTGAAATCTAGCATTCGCCACCCCGACCTTCTCCGCCGCCATGGCCACCGCCCAAACTGTATCGTAAGCCCGCAGTCCGAAGATGCTGGGCTCGGTTAGCTGATCACTGGGGTTGTCTTTCTGGAATCTCCTCTTCCATCTTCGCGTGAAGTCATCGAGCTCCCTCGACTTGGGCACGTATGACTTCACACCCAGGGCTCCCTGCATCGAATCAACGATGGAAGGATCGAGGGAATCCACGACGTTGGCTAGCCCATCCGTCATGATCCACACGTACCCTTCGCTCATCATTCCTGCCATCTTGGCCTCTGGAAATAGGCGAGAGCCCATAGGGGATGTCATGTGCACGACGAATACCCTGGTTTGCATGGTCGTTAACTTGTGGAGCTCTTCCATGATTTCATCATTTGTTGCTGATAGGGGGATCAAGCTTGGTAGGAGATGCGGATGTCCATCCCTTGGAGAGCATCGATGAGGTACGGTATGATGCCCCTGCCGTAGTCGGTGTCCTCGTAGATGGGTACCACCTCCTTCCATCCATAGGCCTTGATGAGGGAGGCGATGCTGTTTACCTGACAAGAATCGTTTACTGTTGTCCTTACAAGGTATGGTGTGCGAGTGGAGGAGAGGGAAGGGCTTGTTGCTGAGAAGGAGACGATAGGGACATGACTCTTGTTGCCGAGATCAGAGACGAAAGCAGCCTGTGATGATTTTTGGGGACCTATGATGGCCTGCACCTCTCTGTTTTTAAGCAGCTCCAGGGCTGTGTTCATGCAGCGAAGTGGCAGATTTTATTTGAAAAATGAATGGTGGATTGAGGTGGATGGTGGAAATGACTGACAACAAATTGCCGATTCATCGACAGGAAACCAATCACATCAAAACATGACGCCTTTCTCGTTACAGGTAAATTTCTTGACTACTTTTTTTCTGAAATATTTGTATATATATATATATATTATTTAAACTTGTAAATTGCCCTATTGGTAGTTCTTAAATTTTGTTTTGCATGATGTGTTGTAATGAAGGCATCAATCAACGCCAAAAGATAATTTTATCCAAAAATAAATAGATAACACGGCAAAAAAAATGTGCTTGCGTATAGTAACACCTTCCTTTATTTTCCTAAGATGTTATGAACCATATAATAATAGAAAGATTTCGCAGATGTGTGAACATCCAAGTAGTTTTAAAGGTGTTTTCCTTCATACGAGATCTATAGCTCTACATCATTTCACCTAGTCATGATATTCTTTATGATGATCCATGTGGGTGCATCTAGTCTTATATTATTGTATGCTAGGGAGATCTTGGATACTTAACAACTCTTTTGAATAACGTCTTGTATTGTTACAAATAGTTTTAAAGCGGACTTGGTATATGACCTATGTGTGCCTAAGGAATACTGCAACATTGACCCTTTTAAGACCGACCATGGATTGACCATGATGTTTATGATTAGATTTGACTAGATTTATACCTTTAGTCTGCTAGCGAGAGTATCTCGATTTAAATAGAGAGAAAATGTGAGAATCGTGCAAGCATATATATTGTCCCACATCGATTGCATCGGTAAATTTTGGATATATATTAAAAATAATAAATCTAAATAATATCTTCAAGCTAGTTTTTTGGATGCGAACCTAGCTAGTTGTTGCATTCTTCGATCTTCTTTTCTTTTCTTTTCTTCCTTAGTTGAAAAATAAGGTAACACTACAAGAAACTTGGACATTAGTGACGCTTTTTTTGGCTATTAGCGATGCCATCCCGATGCTTTACAAAGCGTCGGTAAAACGTCGCCTATGCTACAGTGGAAAAAATATTTTTCGACGCTTTCAAAAGCGTCGCTAATTCAATTTTAGCGACGCTTTTAAGCGTCGCTTTTTTCCGACGCTTTAAAGCGTCGTTCTTTACCGACGCTTTAAAGCGTCGCTAATTACCATTAGCCAATAAAATTACCATTGGCGGTCTGCATCTTCTCCTCCATTCCATGGTGCTGATGGAGCACAAAGAGAAATACAAACAACCTTTCCGATCGGTACCTTCATTCCATGCGTGCAGGGTTGTTGGGTTTGGCTATATAAACAGTTCTTTCGTTTTCAGATCCGCCGATGTGGGACTAAAATGAAGTGGTTTTTTGGCTTCCGACGATGCTTTTAACGACGCTTAAAAGCGTCGTTAGTTAACAAAGTGTCGTTGAAAGCGTCGTCAATTACATACTAATTTCGACGACGCTTTTAAGCGTCGTCATTAGCCGATGCTTTTAAAAAGCGTCGGCAAATGTTGACGAGAAATTTTTTTTGCCGACGGTTGGAATAAGCATCGGCAAATAAGAGTCGGAAATTTTCTTTTTTTGTGTATTATAACAACCCAGAACCTCTCGCCGGTGCATGCACCGAGAAGAAGGTGATGACCGGAGGAACCAAATCCTGTTGGCCTGGTATCAATTTTATCCCATCCGACCAACTGTCACAATTAGAAGAACACAATATGGTGGTTTCCTACCCTCCTTTTCTTATATATTTTAATTGTTAGATAATCACATGCGGCACTTCTCATGCAGTTTTGTATCTATCACGAGTGTCATCCTAGCCTGTAGAGAAAGGAATTTATATCTTTCCACATTAAACTCGTTTTCCCTGCTATACTTAGATACAAGATGCTAAGAGTGATATATGACCAGATAATTTGTTTCACTTTAAATTTATTTTTCCTATTTGAAAGGAAGGCAGAGAGCAGCAGATTATTAGCGCGCGATATACTGTTAATAACAGCTAATTACTACCTGCTGATGCAGCTCGCACAACATCGTTGTCGGAATCCACAGCGTGAACAACCAGCCTTGTGGTGGAGTTGCTGTGCTTGGAATAGAAATCCTCGATTGCCATGGAAATGCTTGTCCAGCCAGTCTTCCCGACCGATGTGCCCAAGTCGAGAACCACCCCAACATGGAAAGCATTCGTTGCTCTTGTGCTGATATTTTCTGCCGATGCAAGGAAAAAGCGCAAGCAAAGGAAGAGAATGAACTTACTTGGTTTCTCCATCTGGAGCTGTATGGGTGTTTGCTGCAATGTCAGTTCCCGGCCAAGGATCCGTCTTATAGGAAATCGCAGGAGTAAGTTTCCCCGAAGGTGGGTCAGTTCGACAAAGCAAATAAAAATTGGAATAACTAGAGGAATCGTTTCTAAAGGTTCTGCTGAGATTGCCCATAGAGACGATACTCCAAGAATCCAGGCATCGTTTGCATCACGATTCTTTGGTTATGACGTACGTTTTGTTGCAATGCAGGGATGTATAGGTTTTGGGCAATACGGCATAAGATGTCACTAATTAATGAATTGATTATTACGAGCTATTTGCTAGGAAAGTGCAAGGAGAAATACTGCGATCATTACAAGGCTCTAGAGGTTAAAGAAGTAATGAAGTATCTTGAAGTCGTTTTCAGCAGAGAGTCATGGAAAATTATCATCTGAAATCAGCCTGCAGCTTCTTATAACAAGCGAACGTAGGAGGGTCTTTCTCTGTCATACATCTTGTTCATTTAAGCTTAGATAGAAAAATCAGCAAATCACTTTTAAAGTTTTAATCAACTCTCTCGGAAAGTCCCCATCTCGGCAGATTAGTCTGCTCCTTTTGGGCTTTTATCGACCATCGCAATCTGCTAGCTAGCAAGCCGTTGCCATTCCTCAGCACATGGTTGATCCTAACTTCCTGAAATCCATATAGCTGGTCCAGGACATATCACGGGACAAACTATATGCATCGAACCTGTTACTTTCTTGGGAATCAACCGGCAGGTGCAGTGCTGGATATTGATAACTGCCACACCTCAAACCCATCACCTGGCCTGGCCATGTGACATGGCCGCATAAACCCTAGAACGGTACTTTAGAGATCATGCAAAATCTAGGATGAACAAATATCTAATAACTTAATAGCTAATAGCCAAATAATCCAATTAGACAAATCTATCATAATCAAACTAGTTCGATTATAGGATCTTCAAATGTACATTGGTATTAGAAAAATAAACTAACTCATAAATCTGATGCTCGAACTCTACGTCTAACCCTTCTGAAACTACGCATCCTGGGACTTTAAAAAAAGGAGGAAAGAGATGGTGTAAACTTTATAGTCTAATACTAATCCCACACACTCACACCAATATAAATATAATAAATTTAAAATAAAGATTAACTATAAACCATATCAAAATACAGGCAAAAATCATAAAATCTTATACCGACATTCTAACATAGATCGATAAAATTCATGTAAATATGCATCCATAAATGTATGCCATCAAACATATAACCCATTCTAGAAAATATGTAAGATAGGTTTTATATTTTTAATCCTTTATTTTTATCTAGATTTCCGATCAACTATTATCTTTCTGATTTGGACTATTCATGGTCACGCTTCAGCCCATTGTGGCAAGCCAAAATATCCGTGCTTTGATTCGCGGTGGCAACCCAAGATAACTGTGCTTTGGCCCGCAGTAGCAAATCAGAATATCCGCGCTTCGACTCGCGGTGGAAAATTAGAATATCCGTACTTTGACCACCGCGCCCATAGTGGCAAACCAGAATATTCGCACTTCGGCCCGTGGTAGCAAAACAATGGGTTACGATTCGGCCCATGACTGGCAATCCATAACATGTCTAGTCTAAATCTCTTTGTTCATCAATCAAATCATTCAATTTCATTCATATTAGAAAAATATAATTTTACATTATATTTCATGTCCAAATTCTAAAATAATCAGCATTATATCCCAACAACCAAAACCATAATCCAAGCAAACATAATCATCGATAGCTGATATGTCTATATAATAAAGCAATATATATTTATATAACTATGTTAGAAATAAATCAACAATCATACGGTAAACTATGCAAATCCCAAATCATCAGCACATGTTACAAAATACATATTATCTATATAGGTGATTGTATATAGGACTTCTTACCTCTATTGATCTCAGACTTAAGTACAATGCATACCGATCTACTATTCGATCTACGACTTGGGGGAAAAGTGGTCTGCTCAACACCTTCCTACCCAAGCGTTCGTCCCCCCTACATGGTCAAGTCTTATTCTCAGCTTAATTACATTAACTATGGTTAATATTGAAGTATTACCGATAGATGAACAAATCATGTTGGCTTGAGACCTAAGGTTTGTAATACCAACTTGGGGTCCCTGGTCCCGCAATGCTAGCTAGCTTAGGACCTCTCCAAGGGTCAGCCCAAATCTATTAGACAATTTTGGACCCACCACTGGTCCACTAAAATATGTAGAGAGAGAATGAGTAGAGTGAGAAAGAGTGATAAAGAGAGAGAAATAGAGAGAGAGCAAGAGAGAGATAGGGAGAAAGCAAGATAGAGAGAACCTATGGTTCTCTTCTCAAACGAGAAGGAAACAGGGCTCTAGGCCCAGCCACCCCCCATGGTGTTGACTCCCGGCAACAACAGTAGTGATGACCCCGACGACAGCAACAGCCACAGCCCTCGATGATGGTGGCCGACCGAACAAGAAGGAATAAAAGAAGAAAAATAGGGGAAAGCCCCTTCTTGAAATTCGGTGATTAGCCGGCTTCAATCGGCCAACTACGGTAGTCTAGGGACTAGAAGAGGAAGGAGAAGAAGGTCTAGAGTTCGTTACCTCAACTCTAGTGAGGTATCGATGATAGCTTGATGAAAATTTCCAACGGAAAATCAAGAGAAATCTCAATGAAAATAGGCTCAAATTGGCGGCGAACTAGCATGATCAACAATGAGGCTCGAATGAGGGGTGAGGTTTGCTTAAATAGACATGGAGGCTAGGGTTTTCTAGTCTCCGACGGAGTCGAAGAGGAGTCGGAGTTGGTCTCCTCTTCCGACTCAAATAGGAGAACCTCGTTTCTTTTTTTTTTTGAGCTTTTTGCATGAATATCCTTCTAAAAATTCAAATTTGTGTGAATAACCTCTTAAATCGATATTTATTTCTGTACCTTCATAAAACATTATTTTTGCACACATGCCCCAAATATAATGATTCTTCTAACACCGTTAATAAAAACCATATTTATTTTAATTAAAAATAAAATAAAATTTTGAAATTACTTTTTTATCCTCCATCGCGATCGTCTTATAAATGCTTCTTTTTGCACATCTACCTATTAAGGGTATTTATTTATTTTAATTTGACACCATTAATTTTTTAATGGTGTTAGATGACGTAGATACACATGCTAAAATAAGGATAAAAAAGGGAAGAATAACAAAATAAGTATTTTACGAGAGTATACATGCAAATATCATTTTTTGAAAGGTATTAATGCAAAATTTATTAAGGAAGGTATTCATGCAAAAAATTCATTTTCTTTTGTGGCTTTGATCTCGCGTTAATGGTGCTGGGCCATGGGCTGGCTAAAGGTCCGGGCCCTGACAATAATTATGATATCACCACTTCTTTGTTTAAAAGCATCCTGATGTGCGTTTGGATAAAGAAATGAAACAAGTTTGGAGTCCTATGATGTTAAGGTTGTTTCATCTCACATTCCAGTTTTGTCCCCTTCGTCTGATGCGAAGAGATAGAAACGAGGTGCAGGTGGTCCAGGTCAATCGACTAGTTCACTGTTCTCAGATTCAAGCACAAAAGGTCAGAAGTCCAGAAACAAAGTGACGCTCAGGCAAAGTCCAGCTCTGCTTACGAGGACAGGCTCGGGAAGATCCTCACGTGTTATCGTTGGCCTGGGCTCTTCGTTTTTGTGCTGATGATTGAATATAAAATCGATAAAAAAGAATCAGATTAGAGTGTTGTGGCTGCTGCTGATATTAATGTAACTAGATCTTGGTACATTCGTTGCATGCGATTATTTTTTGGGGGAACTTGCTTAGCGGTCCATTTATAGACCGGTCATTAACATTAAATCCCTATTGACCCGATCCGTGTTCGACCCGCCATAAACAGATTTAGGTTTGGCCTAAATAGGTTCGGGTTATAAACAGGTTGACCTATTTAACCTGTTTATTAATTGGGTCGGATATAGGTTTTAGATATCTTGACCCATTTAACCCGTTTAATATGTGGAACCTTTAGATATTTTTTTAGCTGCTTTGAGATCCGTGACCGATGAATGACGTTGGATCGGTTGTTAAGAGATCAAACCGCTCGGTAGTCGGCATTTCCTTTTCGGCATTTCCGCTCCGCGATGGGGATTGGATTTGGGGAACGAACCCTAGAGGCCTAGCCGCTTAGATGCATTCTCCACTCCACGATGGGCCGATGGCCAATGGGGATCCATCTCTTCGACAACTCTGTGGCCTCGCCGGCAACTCCGACGACTCTGACGAGGACGAGTCCGAGTCCGACGACGGCAACGACGATCCCGTCGACTCCGGTAAGAAGGACCTCCAGTTCTTTTTTCTTTTTGCTAAAAGGGGACCTTCTGGTTCTGGCTCTCCCCCACCCCACCACTGTCCTCCCCTTTCCCCTCCACCCATCGTGTCCGCCCCTTTCATCGTCACCGACGCGACGCAAAATGGCGATCTGGCGGTGGTGCAGCACCGCACCCTTCTTGGAGGCCGCCACCTCCGGCCCCAGCGTCGCCATTCACGGCCGCGAGCGGCCCCTCCTGTCGGACCCTGGGCCAACCTCACCGGTTCCCTCTCCATCTTCGAGATCCTCCGCTCCCACGCTCGAATCCCTCCTCGCCGCCCTCAAGACCGTCTCCTCCCTCCTCGACCAGCAAATTAATGGCAGATCCCGAGTTCAATCTAAGCCCCCAGAGGAGGGTCTCAACTCTCAGTCATGGCATTTCTAGAGGCGGCAGAGAAAGAGGAGGGCAAACTGCAAACAAGTTAGTAGGTTACCTGTTTAACGGGTCGGGTTGGGTTAAACATAATCCCTGACCTGTTTATTAAACAGATTAAACGGGTCGGGTCAGGTTACCCATTTAATAAACAGGTCAGGTTCATGTTGTAATTTTCTGACCTGTTTAGTAAACAAGTCGGGTTCAGGTTTATAATTTTTTGACCCGACCTGCATCTAACCCGACCTGTTTATGTCCAACCCAACCCGATTGCCACCCCTAACCGGTCCAAATATGGGACGAAAATGCCCCCGCCTCTCCCATTCCCACCAAAGAAGGAAAAGAAAAAGGCAACCGCCGGCCATGGCCTGCCCCCCTCTCCCGCCTGCCGCCAGCCACGGCCCGCCCCCTCCCGCGCCCGCTGCCCCTTCCGCGCTACCGGGAATGCCCCCACCCCCACGGTGGGGAGGTGACGAAGAAGAGGAACAGCTGGCCGGCCGTGGCCGCCGCAAGCGCCGCCAGCTGCGACTCGGCCCCCCCGGTGGCCCCCTCCTACGGCCGCCACCGTCCGGTCCCCTTTCGTCGCCGCTGGCCTCGCGGGAGGAGAAGGAAGAAGAAAGAAGGAGAAGGGAAGAAGAGAAGAAAAAAGAAAAGGAAAGGAAAAGAAAAAAAAAGAAAAAGAAAGAAAAAGAAGAAAAGAAAAGAAAATAAGAATAAAGTTAAATCATCTTGGAACACAGTTAAATAAGTTTGAGACACACTTAATCTAGCATGACATACAGTTAAATAAGCTTGGAACACAGTTAAATAAGTTTGGAACACACTTATTCTAGCCTGGCACACAGTTAAATAAGCTTGGAACACAGTTAAATAAGTTTGGAATACATTTAATCTAGCATGGCACACAGTTAAATAAGCTTGGAACATAGTTAAATAAATTTGGAACACACTTATTTTAGCCTGGCACAGTTAAATAAGCTTGGAACACGGTTAAATAAGTTTGGAACACACTTATTCTAGCCTGGCACACAGTTAAATAAGCTTGGAACATAGTTAAATCATTCCGGAACACACTTAACCTAGCCTGACACACAGTTAAATAAGTTTGGAACACACTTATTCTAGCCCGGCACACAGTTAAATAAGTTTGGAGCACAGTTAAATCATCCCGGAACACACTTAATCTAGCCTGGCATACAGTTAAATAAGCTTAGAATACAGTTAAATAAGTTTGGGACACATTTACGCTAGCCTGGCACACAGTTAAATAAGTTTGGAACACACTTATTTAATTGTGTGTCAGGGTCGCTTAAGGGGTCGACTCCCGCAACGTTGGGGTCGACTCGAACTGTCCAGAGATCAACTCGAATCTGCATGAGGTCAACACTTAGGCTTGGCTAATTTCGACTGCTTTCTGTCTTTGCTCTATGCCACTTAAGGAGTTGACTCGCTTGGCACTGGGGCGACTCGAACTGCCCAGAGGCCGACTCGAATCTGCCTGAGGTCGACATTTAGGCTTGACTGATTTCGACTGCTCTCTGTCTTTGCTCTGTGCCACTTAAGGAGTCGACTCGTTTGGCACTGGGGTCGACTTGAACTGTCCAGAGGTCGACTCGAATCTGCGTGAGGTCGACACTTAGGCTTGGCTGATTTCGGCTGCTCTCTATTTTTGCTCTATGCCACTTAAGGAGTCGACTCGTTTGACACTGGGGTCGACTCGAACTGTCCAGAGGTCGACTTGTAGAATAAATTTCCTAAGAACACTTAACTGTGTGCACAATTCTATTAACTGTATTCGCAGGCAAAATAACTGTGTTCCAAGCTTATTTAACTGTGTGTTAGGCTAGAATAAGTGTGTTCCAAGCTTATTTAACTGTGTGCCAGGCTAAAATAAGTGTGTTCCACGATGATTTAACTGTATTCCAAGCTCATTTAACTGTGTGCCAAGCTAGAATAAGTGTATTTTAAGTTTATTTAACTATGTTCCAAGCTTATTTAATTGTGTGCCAGGCTAGAATAAGTGTGTTCCAAGCTTATTTAACTGTGTTCCAAGCTTATTTAACTATGTGCTAGGCTAGAATAAGTGTGTTCCAAACTTATTTAACTATGTTCCAAGTTGATTTAACTATGTGCCAGGCTAGATTAAGTGTGTTCCGGGATGATTTAACTGTGTTCCAAGCTTCTTTAACTGTGTGCCGGGCTAGATTAAGTGTGTTCCGGGATGATTTAACTGTGTGCCAGGTTAGATTAAGTATGTTCCAAGCTTATTTAACTGTGTTCCAAGCTTATTTAATTTTATTTTTATTTTTTTATTTTTTCTTTTTTTTTCTTCTCTTCTTCCCTTCTTCTTCTTTCTTCTCCTCCCGCAAGCCGGCGACGCCGGAAGGGGGCCGGGCCGCCGCTGTCGGCAGCCGCCGCGGCTTGTCAGAGGAGAACTCATCTCCTCCCGCGAGGCCGACTGCGCCGGAAAGGGGGGGCCGGGTTGCGGTGGGCGTTGGAGAAGGGCGGGCTGTGGCTGGCGACAGCCGCAGGACGTGGGAGAGCGCCTTTCTTCCTCTTCTTCGGCACCTTCCCACCGTGGGGGCGGAGGCATTCTGGGCGGCGCGGCCGGGGGGGGGGGGTTGTCCTCGGGAGGGGGCGGGCCGAGGCCGGCGGCGGCCGCGAGAGGGGGCTCTGGAGGGGGCGGGCCATAGTTGGCGGCGGCCGCAGGTGGCCGTTTTCTTCTTCTTCTTCGGGGGATGGGAGATCAGGAGAGGATGGGCATTTTCGGTATCTTATTTAAATTAATGGAGCTCAGAGGGACCGAGAATTACAGTTTGGAAAGTCCATGGACCGAATGTTTTAAATTTAATCAACAAGGACTTTTGGTTACAAAGGAGTCTTCGGAAGGATGGGAAAGTAATTTCTCCTTCTTTTTTTTCGGCATCAACTTGCATAAGAGATAGTCTAGATTGCTCTGATCTTCAAACTTATCAAATCATTTGATATACATGCTTTTTGTTTTGAGAATGGAACAATCGAAATATTTTTTTGCTTAAACATTGGAGTAGGTTCTTGGTATAAAGCTGGAGGCTAGGGAGCTCGTGTCTAATACGGAAAAGCCATCGTGTATATATATGCCTTGGAACCGAAAACTGGATCCCATGACAAATTCTTTCAGTTAATGATTTACGTGGAGTTATAATGGGAGTCCGATTAGAGTAGAATAATAGAATAAGGAAAGGAGAAGAAATGGCGTGGAGATGGCCGCATATATGCCCTAAAGCCTCGCGCACGCGTCGACGCTCATTAGTCTGTGATCAATAATAGAATACTTATAATCTTCCTTCTAATCTCAAAAAATATGCGTTGGTTTTTCAAACTATTGCATATAAGTGTAATTCCCTTCTAATCTTAGGGATAGTTTTTGTAATTTACTCTTTCTTAAAAAAACTCATGTCTGAAGTGACTGCGCGCAGGTGCGGCCCCTTTTATGTTCACACCACATTTTTCTTATGTTAATCACTCCTAGAGAGTGAACAAATGATTTGATATTTGTAAAGGTGGCAGTTTAATCCGTTCCATCGGATATCCGACCCGACCCGATATGACTTTAGTAGGTTGGGTTTTGTCCGATCTGCAACAGATCCGAGGATGAAACATGTAGTGGTAAAATCTGTCTTGAATCCGATCAGAATATATATAATTTTTTATAAATTTCTTCTTTGAGCTCAAAAAATTGATTTGAATGAAAAAAATTAATTTTTTTATAACATTATCCGACCTGTCCAATCTATCTAGCTATATCCCTCGTTCTACCCTCAAGGCAACTACAGGGAGGGAGGCGCTCCTCTGGCCTTGGATGGGGTCACAGAGCAGGGGAGGCGCTGTGGATTTGCCAGAGTGAAGGTTGCTGTGGATTGCTCAGCTCCTCTCAAACCGGGCACTCTAGTGAGGGGGTCATCGATGGGGGTTGCGGAGGTTTTCTGGCAGGATTTCATCTATGAAAACCTGCCAGCTCCCTGCTCCAGATGCGGGCGGATCGGGCATCCGATGGCGAACTGTGCATTTTCCATCCCGGAGGTCGAGGTGGCGGAAGAAGGGGAGACTCATGGTGATGGGATGGAACCCCCGAGGCCGTCGGCTCAGGTGAATGGGGGCGGTGGTGAACCGGGGGATCCACCGCTGTTCGGCCCATGGATGGTTATGGGGCATGTACGGGCGCCGTGGGCGGCTAAGGGGTCGGCACGGAGGAAGATGACGGCCAAGCCAGGGGGTGGTCCGAGTGCGGCACCTACCTCTCCCCGTTCCGGTCAGAAGCCAGGCGTGAACAGGGATGGTGCGGGATCTTCCCCGATCGACCTTGATGGGTGGCAAAAGCCCACCAAGGTTGCTCGCCGAAGGACGCCGGAGAAGGACGTCTCGGACCGGCGGAGGTGTCAACAAGGGCGGCCCGAGTTGCCCCAGCCAGGCCGAAGGTGCGGCAGCTGTGTCGGATCCAGGTCTGAGCTCGGGTGGAATCGACTCAGTGCCGACTCGGACTGTGGGTGACGCGGGACCCAATCTTGTTCGGGATGGGGTCGAGTCTGATGATGTGGGCGAGGTGGGATTCATTCTCGGGGTCAAGAATGATACCAATGAACTCGGCGGAACGGGTCGGAGCCCGATGAAACGAAGCAGAAGCCCTGTTAGTTCTAAGGGGTTGCTTCGCTCGGCCTCCCCCGGGGGAGGGATTGGTTCTTTGAGGAAGGAGAGGTCGGGGGGTAGCCGCCGCTGGAGGAGCAAGAGCTCCCCTCCGCCCCTCTCGGCGGTGCTTGGTCGGCCTCCTAGGGCGGAGCGGGAGTCCAAAGGCGGTGGTCCCTCTCGGCGGGTGGTGATGGGGGCGACTGGAAAGACCCTGGTCCGGTCCCTCTCTGTGACGGCGTTGGCCCCGGAGCTGGCAGTTGATCAGGCGGCACGGCTGGCAAGGAAGAAGGTAGGGCCGTGTCCTTTGGTGGGGATGGGGGGTGCGGTTGGGCCGCTCGACCAACCTCCGTCTGCGGTGGCCACAGCGGTACAGGTGGATCGGGGTAAGCTCCCTGTGCTGCCGGATATGGGAGAGTCCTCCAGACCCTGTGGTGTGGGGGGTGGCCAGAGCGAGAACTCAGGTAGCAGACTGCATAGAGGGCCGGTGCTTCCTGCACCAGAGCGAGGAATGGCGTTGGGCCAGGAGGTTCAGCCGGAGGCTGGTGGTGCTCATCTCCGAGCCTTGGACCAACTGAAGACCGCTGTGGAGAGGGTGCATACAGGAGTATCGGCATCGGCTTGTGACGGACCTGGGAATGAGGTGGTGGTTCGTGTAGGGTGTCCCGTGCCGGAGACCAGTGATGTTCCCCTCTGTGCCTTGGATCAATTGAAGGGTGTGGTGAGGAAGGTGAACAGAGGAGGATTGGTTAGTGAGGGAGCTGAGAATGAGGTGGAGTTTCATGAGTGCAACCCCGGGATGGTGGGTTGTGATATTACCATGGGTGAACAATGAAGGTCCTCCTATGGAATTGTCGAGGTGCGGGGAAGCCCTCTTTTGCCCCGGCGTTCCGGAGGTTTGTGCTACAGAACAGACCGGAAATTTGTATTCTATTTGAGACCCGTTTATCGGGTAGGAGCCTTCAGAAGGCAAGGAGAGTGCTCCCTCGGTCATGGGGATTCTATGCAGTGGAGTCCCGTGGATTGTCGGGCGGGATAATTGTCACGTGGAGGCTGGAGTCGTGTAGATTGGATCCGTTTCATGTTTGTGGCCAAGAGGTGATCCTGGTGATCTCGGAGGGCACAGACGATCCCTGGGTTCTTGCGGCGGTGTATGCGAGTACTGACTTCAGGGAGAGGCGACGGTTGTGGGAGGAGGCATCGCAGTTGGTTGCTCAGGGCTTCCCTTTTCTGATGGCGGGTGATTTTAATTGTATTGTCGACCCTCAGGAGAAGATGGGGGGTAAGCCTTTCTCCCACGAGAGGAAGGTTAAGGAATTCGAGGATTTTTTGACTACAAATGGGTTGATTGACTTGGGATTTACAGGTCCAAGGTTTACATGGTGCAATAATCAACAGGGTCCGGCCAGGGTTTGGGAGAGACTTGATAGAGCTTGTGCGACAGCTGGATGGGTCCAGAGGTTCCCGGATCATCGCGTTTCTCACTTACCCAGGATTGCATCTGATCACTGTCCCTTGTTGATGAGCACTGATGCCTTTGTTCCGGTGCACCCCCATTCAGGTTCGAGAAGATATGGCTCTCTTACCCTCGTTCATGGGAGATGGTCAGGGAGGCGTGGAGCACTCCAGTGAGGGGTG
This sequence comes from Phoenix dactylifera, assembly GCF_009389715.1. Taxonomy (NCBI): domain Eukaryota; kingdom Viridiplantae; phylum Streptophyta; class Magnoliopsida; order Arecales; family Arecaceae; genus Phoenix; species Phoenix dactylifera. The sequence continues at coordinate 35,257 of NW_024068057.1, read as the reverse complement.
ATGCCATGTACCGGGTGTCCAGGAGGTTGGAGTTGGCGAGGAGGAGGCTGAGGAGATGGAATCGAGAGGAGGTGGGAGACATTTTTAGGAGGATTGAGGAGTCAGAGGAGGCCATTGTTAGGTTACAGGATCAGGAGGCTCGCGGAGGGGGTCTGTCAGATGAGGATGTGGGGGAGCTTAGATCCTTACTTGCTCTGCATGATGGTCTACTTAGACAGCAGGAGATTTTTTGGAGACAGAAGGCAAGGGTTCAGTGGATCATGGAGGGGGACAGGAATACCAGGTATTTTCACCAGGCGACAGTGATTAGGAGGAATCAGAACAGGATCAGATTTATTAGGGATGAGGAGGGGCAGCAGTCGGAGGAGCCGGAGGTGATACAGAGGATTCTGGTGAGCTTCTTTAGGAGCAGATGGACAGAGCAGACTGGTGTAGCGAGCCTAGCAGATATTCCTCCGCCAGGGGAGTTGGTCACAGAGGTGGAGAACTCTGATTTGATTAGACCGGTATCAGAGAGGGAGATCAGGGAGGCGGTGTGGTCCCTCGGAGGGGACAAGGCGCCGGGGTCGGATGGGTTCCCACCGGTGTTTTTTCAGCGATATTGGATGATAGTAGGACGGGATGTGACGGCAGCTATACAACAGTTCTTCAGTACAGCAGTGATGGCGGCTGAGTGGCAGAGGACCTTCATTGCCCTGATTCCGAAACGACAGGATGCTACGGAGCCGAGTCATTTTCGTCCGATCAGCCTTTGTACGACCTTGTACAAGGTGACGACGAAAATTCTCGCTATCAGATTGAGGGGGGTGCTCCCCAGGCTTATATCCCCGGAGCAGGGGGCTTTTTTGGAGGGGCGGAGTATATCGGACAATGTACTCATTGCTCAGGAGTTTATGTTTGATCTTAGCAGAGCTCCGATGAGGAGAAGCTTGATGGGGGTCAAGCTTGATATGGAGAGGGCTTATGACAGGATGAGGTGGGACTTTGTGCAGCAGTCCTTGCGGTTGTTTGGGGTGCATGAGACATGGATCAGGTGGGCGATGAGCTGCATCAGGGGGCCCTCTTTTGCTCTTTTGGTGAACGGTTCGCCCTCCCGTTTCTTTTCGTCGTCTGGGGGTTTGCGTCAGGGTTGTCCCCTTTCTCCATTGCTGTTTATTATTTGTGCGGATGCATTGTCTAGATTCTTGCGGCAGGCAGTGATGAGTCAGGAGCTGGAGGCTTACAGACCGGTGGAGGGAGCAGTGGCGATCTCCCATCTGTTATTTGCTGATGATTGTATGCTTTTAGCTAGGTCCACGAGACAGTCGGCTCGAGTTATAGATCAGATTCTTCGGGATTACTGTGCTCTGTCTGGGCAGCAGGTCAATTTGGACAAGTCCGCTGTTATCTTTAGTCCGAAGACGCGCGGGGCGCTGAAGCGTTCTATACTGGAGGTTCTAGGAGTAGGAGAACAGGGGGGCATGATGTCTTATTTGGGGGTACCTTTATGTGGTCGTCGTCTGAGGATTAGGGACTGTGTGTCCCTTGTGACTAGCGTCAGACGGAGACTGGAGGGCTGGCAGTCCCATTCATTGTCTATGATGGGGAGGATCGTACTGGTACGCTCTGTACTTTCATCTGTTCCTATTTATCTTCTATCCCATGTCGATATTCTGGTGTCAGTCTTGAGGTCCCTTGAGCAGTTGTTCAGGGAGTTTATCTGGGGGAGGAGGAGTGGCAGAGGCGGGATCCACTTGGTGGCCTGGGAGAGTGTTTGCCAGCCGACCAGTGCCGGGGGGCTGGGAGTGCAGTCTTTGATGACGAGACGGGAGGTGTTAGCGGCGAGGCATGTTGCCCGATTTGTGCTTGAGCCAGAGAGTATGTGGTCCTCATTGATGAGGGCCAAATATGGTGTCTTGGTGCCTGGGGGGCGGATGGAGCGTCACCTCTCTCCTACATGGCGAGTGATGTGTGCCAGGGCTATGGTGGTGCTTCCGGAGATCAGATGGGTGATTGGTGACGGGCACTCGATAGATGTGCTGGAGGATAGCTGGGTGACTGATTGGCCGATTTGTCGTCTGCCGACCATGGTGGACTCTGCGAGACTAGCCGGGTGTAGGGTCAGGGATCTGCTGGATTCTGAGGGGAGTCATTGGAGGGTGGGGCTGATCAGGGAGGTGTTTGGTGAGCAGTTGGCGGAGATGATTTTGGCCTTGCCTATTCCCTCTGGAGGGGTGTCGGATAGGCTGCTTTGGACTCCGACGGGGCGGTCGCGGGTGAGGGCCAGGGATCTTTGTGCATTGTTCTGCAGGACGCCAGCGCGACAGATTGAGGGAGGATGGATTTGGAGATTACGGATTCACCCACGGGTGGCACTATTCATCTGGAAAGTGGCGTGGGGATGTCTCCCGACGAGGAGTTTGCTTGTTCGGCGTGGTATGGGGGTATCTCAGTTTTGTGAGACGTGCGGTGATATCGTAGAGACTATTGAGCATGTTCTCTTATTGTGCCCTAGAGCTCGACAGATTTGGCAGTGCTCTTCGGTTCCCCTGATTGATGCGGTAGTCTCGACACAGGATCTGCTGCGGATGCTGAGAGAATCCATGTCTAGACCCAGGTTGGCAGCAGAGGGGATATTGAGGGCGTACCTGTCTTACCACATTTGGTTGGATAGGAACGCAGGCATATTTGAGGGGAGGCGGGGGCTTCCGAGGATGGTGGTGGACAGGGCGGCGCGACATGCGAGGGAGGTTATGGTGGCTGCCACTGAGTTTTCTTCTGGGATGGCCAGGGACATCTGGGGTTCTCCTTTCGCTGTTTCAGCGCCCCTGTTTGTTACTGTCTCTTGGGTTCCCCCACCCCTTGGCTATCTCAAAGTAAACTTCGATGGCAGTAGGTCATTAGACGGGTTGACTGGAGGGGTCGGCTTTGTGATCAGGGATCACGGTGGTAGATTGGTGGCTGCAGGTGGGCGTCGGACACCTGGGATTACAGTTGTTGGTGCGGAGCTACGGGCTGCTTGGGAGGGGTTATCCTATGCCAGGCAGGTTCTTGGCGTCGAGAGGGTGTTCCTCGAGGGAGACTCTGCGGTGGTGATCGATTGGATCCGGAGGGCGGACAGGTACGGCGACGGTCACCCCCTCATTTGGGGAGACTCGGAGGATGGCTCAGACGATGGTCGGTTTCCAGATTGGTCATGTGTTTAGAGAGGCGAACAGGGCCGCAGATTGGGTCGCCTCTTTTGTGGCCCGGCATTCCGGGGATGTTTTGTGGACGTCTACTGTAGACGCTCCTTCTTCTCTGTTGTCTTTTATTTCTACGGACATGGCAGGCTGTACTTATGTTAGATCTATATGATTGAGTAGCCGTTTTTTACCAAAAAAGTACAGGGAGGGAGCAGGTAATGGGCTACCCAACCCGCATCACACCTATTGCTATCCCCAAGTGTATCGGTCACTCTTTGCAGTGTTGGCTGTCAATCAGATCTTGAACTGGCCCAGCCCATGATTAGGTACATGTTAACTGGGCTGGCCCACCTTTTTTTTTTTTTTGCTTAAAACGGGTGCTTCAAACAACACGTGTCCGAATGCACCCAAGAACATCAAAATACAAAATCTCGCGTAGTGCCGATGGCAACTCCCGCTCTCCTGCCCACAGGGCGTATCCTGAATGGTGTGCTGCATATGCAGCTACCCAGTCAGCCGCCCCGTTACCCTCCCTGAATACATGCTTAGCCTCAAAGGCCACAGCATCCCTCACCATCATCCTAATATCCCGAATCAGAGGATGGTCAGTGCTCTCCCGCCGAATCCACCCAATGACAGTGGATGAGTCGCCCTCCAAGATGATCGAGCTAGCCCGTAATACCCGCCGCGCATGGTAGAGGCCGGCCCAGGCAGCTCGCAACTCCGCCGCAGGTACTGATGTGTCGAATAGCCGGCAACCGCCCGCTGCCACTACCCTAGAGTGAGGGTCTCGTATGACGAAGCCGGCACCGCCTCGTGTACCATTGTCTAGTACTGAACCATCAAAATTGACCTTGAGGAAATTCGGAGGTGGGGGCTCCCAGGTGAAAAACACCGATCGGAGAACTGCCTGAGCAGAGCAAGAACCCCAGGTGTCCCGAGCTATCAAGGTCGTATCTGAAGGCTGGCCGACCTTTCGCGTCACGCATATATCACAGGCTTTGATTCCGGCACACGCTTCCATAAATACCGCCATGTTCCGAAACTTGCATCGCCTTTATCCCAGATCGTTGCCCTCTCTTTCTTGCATGTCCGATCCAAACGTCCGCGGCCGAGTACGTTCTTTTCTTTCTAATTCCTGTTCTAAAGTTTTTGTATTAGGGTTAGGTTTTCCGTCGGGATCTCCCTTTCTACGGGTGGTGTGAGGTTTTTAATTTTGGCCCCTCGGATTTTGTTGGGGTTTGGGTTCCTCCTCGTTTCTTTTGGATTCCGAATTCCTCCTTTGTAACGGGTTTGCCGGGACCCCTCTTTCTCTTTCTTCTTCCCTTCGATGCATTTGCTTGATATCGTTATCGGAGAAATTTTAGTTCTTTGTGTTTTTTTTTCTTGTTCTTTGGTTTAAATCTAAATTTCAGATCCTTTTGTAGATCCCGCGGTCAAAGCACGGGCAGGAGAAGTTAAGGCGGGGGAGCCGTTTCAGTGGCCAAATTATCAGGTCTTTCCTTCTTAATCCTCCTCTCTCGGTAGTCGACTCGTTACTATAATTTCATTGGTTTATGTACTTTTATTATTTTATTTTGTGTAAATACCGTCGGATATTATGAATTCTTGAATTGCTCTTCCCTGCTTTTCGTGTGCGCAAACAGATGATCGGTATTTCAGAGATTTCCATAAATTATTTGGGGGTCCAGCGAGATTGTTTCCCTAATAAGGACTGCTTTTTTATGATTTCTTAATGAGTTTTATGCGAGGAGGACCTATTGGTGCTGACATTTTTGTTTTTCCCCTCGTCGTCACTTGACAGGTTTAGTGAGAAAGCTGTGCTGAAGGTGAGGAGCCAAGAAGGAATCTCTGTTGTTGCTGCTGATTTTTCAAGCTTGACTGGGACAATGAATCTGTATGCATTACAATCTCAATTACTCTTGGTTTTTCTTTTCTTTTTCCTGACGTCTCGTGTTATATCAATGTTCTGTTACAGTTTAATAAACAACCAAAAAGATTTGTTCTGCTTCACCTGGTTCAGTTCCGAGGTCAAAGCCTCCAGATAAAGGGTAGCTGTCTTTGACTGCCTTATCGCTACTCAATCATCGTCCCCCTTTTGGAACTTTTTGACATTGACTTATGGGTTCTTGTATTTACAGGGCTATTTCTTGCTTATGTTGCATATAATTTGCTGGTTTTCTTACTCTTAGTATATTATCGCAGGGCCATGATAAGCTCTCTTGGGCTTAGCATGATTCCTACAGGTAATAAATTATTGAACCAAGAACAGCTAATGTACAATGTCCCGTGCTTTTTGTTTAGAGCTGGCATCTAGAAATTTTACAGTAGCCTCTTTTTAATCTAAAATTCACCAAGTGATAATCATTTAATTTCTATGGTACTCTAGGATTGCATTCTATTATTATTTTTTTAATTGTTTATCATCCTCTTGGAGGAGGGGGTCTAATACTTCATTCAATGAATCACGAATTCCCTATACTTGAGCAATGAAAAATCTCTTCCTTTTAGTTATTGGATAAGTTGACAACTTTTTTTTCTTTTTGTGGTTGAACTTAATAGTTCTATCCCATGAACTACGATTCTTCAGTAAAAAAGTTCTCATAGGACAAATTCTAAACTATCTTTATGCCTACATGGTTTAAGCTCATGCATCAAGATCAAAACTTGTTATTGCATAATATGCTTGCATGTAGGTTTCTAATGTCTTTACTAATCTTTAGATAAATCATAGTTTATGACACCTCTTGCTAAGCTTACTAAATTTTTAAAAGCAATGGGAAGATGGATGAAGATAATTTTGGCGGATGAAGTGGCGAGGTGCCTCTAAGGCGTCACATGATTTTCAATAATGCACCAATAGTGTATACTTCAAGGTGTTGGTAAATGAAAGAATCTCCATCGAAAGAAGATGACTATGATAGAACTAGAAATATTAACATGAATGTGTTGTAAAAGTAGAAATAGAGTGACAAACTAATTTATTGGAGAGAGCATAGTAGACAAACCAATCCAGAAGAAAGTAATCAAGAAACATTTGGGATGGTGTGAGCATGTTTGATGGGAATTTGAGGAGGCCTTGTTTAGAAGAGGCTCTTGAATTTGTTTAAGATTTTTGAAAAGAGGAAAAGGCCTAAGCTGATGTGGATGGAAGTCGTTAGGAAGAAATTGAAAGGGCTGGCTACCATCATGGAGGTAGTCCTAAATAGGAATGACTAACTAATAAGAATTTATGAAGCAAACATTAAATTGCTGGGACAAGCTTGATGATTACACTTACTAGTAAATGCATGCATTGCATTGTGTGACATCTTAGATATAGAATGTGGTATCTTTAAATTGTAGATCTCTCTATGTGGCCTTTTCAGATAGTTATACTGACCTTCTTACTTCCTTTAGTTTGAAGCAGCTTTTGAGTTTAGTAAGTAGGTGCTTTTGATTAGGTAGCTATAAATACTTAGTGATAAGGGATATTGATGTTGTTGTGAAGGGTCAAAAGGTAATAAATATCCTTATATGTATTGTATTAAAAGATTGTATGGATTAATAGGTAGTAGGGGACACTAGGTGTGTACCAGGGGTCAAATTGCGCAATAATAATAAATTTAAAGAGAAATCTAAGAAGTTATTTTCCAATAAATAATGCATAAAGAAGGCCATTACCCAGTTATGGTCCTGGCAATGGGGGTCCTGGGAAGGGTAGACTGGGGATAAACCTAATCTTTGGCCTTTTTTTTTTTGCCACAAATGGCTGTCCTAGAACTTGAAACTATACTGCTGCACTTGTGAAACCATGCCTTTACCATTGTATCAATCAATAGCCCCCCCAATGAATAATGCATGAATGTCAAGTAATATTTAGTATGCCGATGGTAAATATCACTCAGCTTTGTCCAATAGTAATATGTAATGAATGTGTTGCAAAGTCGTTAAGGTGGGTTGTCTGTGGAGTGAAGACAGTAGTGTTTTAAAACAGTGTTTTTATTTGTTGATGGAGTTTATGATTGAAGATTGAGAATTATGACTTGGTAATGTGCCATAGGAATAATATTATAGTAATACAGTGCAACCAGGTCATGATCTAATTGGGAAGAAGGGAATTTTTTTTTCAACATGCTTCCCCTGAATCTCTTCAAACATAGAAAAACTGGTAAAAGTAGGGTATAGGTCTTCTTTTTTCCATTAATGATGATAAAACTGAGTTACAATATCTTTATTTAAACTAATTAGATCCGCCCTTACACAACCCAAGTTGAATTTATCTTCTATTAAAAAATGGCACAACTTTTCCAAAATAGACATGTCTAGTGAAAATAATCATGAAAAAGTTAAAACCTTGCAAGAGGTGGATTTCAATTTCTATATCTACTTTGTTTTCAACTGCGTTGCTTTATTCTTTTCGTGTTGAGAAATATGTATGGTCAAAATCTTCATCAAAAAGAAAATTTTCATATTGATCAGTCTATTTTGAGATCTAAAGATTGGAATTTGCCCTTGATCGTTAGGTGTGTTACACCCTTTAGGAGTTGGTGTCATGTTGCAGATCTTGAGAAGTTCCCGATTTTAGAAAAAACACATTAATCGAACATCGTACATGCAAGTTAGGATTTGTAGGAGCTGGTGTGTGATTTGGCTTCCTGATGTGGCTATCTTGCTCCCGAACTTTATGCAGACCTGCCCGTAATGGCCAAAATGGTCCAAATGGAGTTTGGTGATCTTCTTTAATTCGGTCATAAGAGAGTAGCATATACATGAACAGGCATTGAGGTCAAATTCTTGTGAATGTAAAATAGGTAGTGATACTATATTAGTATAATGCAGTTAGGTCATAAAAGAGAGTAGCATATGGATGAATGGGCTTTGAAATCAGATTCTAGTGATGGTAAAAATTTGGGAAAAACAATGGAACATGGTATATATAATTCTTTTCCATCTTTGTGTTAACAATTGTACCAACCCCTGCTCAATGCCTTAGTATATCTCTGTAGAGGCTTGTGTATCTTGAGTTTCTATGCTTGGACTACCTAGTTCTTGAGAAGTCATTCCTTCGTATGGCAGGAAGATGCTCAGATCAGAATGTTCAGAAATGCTAATGGGACTCTGCGATCCATCAGCATTAATTGAAGCCCTCATATTTGCTCTGTGTACAAGGCTATCACCAACATATGAGGATCCACCAATTGGCACGTCCCTTTTGAATGTAGAGGAGGTTAAATCTTTCTTGTCCCAGTATTTGCTCCACACTACAACTCTTGTCCAAATGGAATATCCGGAACCCATGGTTTTCAACTCATCCTGGTTCTTATATATAAAGATAGCTAGGAATATCAAGAGAGCTGAAGTTGAAGTAATTCCCGTGGTGAGGAATAGTCCTCCAAAGTTGTTGAAGTTTAGACTGTGTGAGCCTAGGGTCATGTCTTGATTTTGACAAGTATTTTCGTAACCAATCCATTTCCTCTCTATTTCCACCATTTTATCCCCCTGTGTTACATTTAAGACTGCCCTTGATACATCAGGGACTAATGGGGAACCTTTGGGAAAGACCTGTGAGACAGATAAAAGTAAGAATATCTCCATAATATGTTCATCTGTGATAAAAGATTCAAGCTTCCTACAGAGCATAAACAATGTATAATTTGCATGTATAAACAAGGATTTTAAGAACCTAAAAAAGTTAAATTTTGAGGTTTCAAATATCTATGTTGAGTTATGGAGAGAGGGAAGAGAGACAACTTACAAATCCAAACCCAGCAGTCTTGTAGGCTGGTCCAACCATTGTGTATCTACTACAGTGGTCTGCAAGGAAGCTCTTGACATATGGGATCTCATGGAAGATGGCAGATACACCATTATTGTGGCTGCCCTTAGAGAGTGCCTCTGCATATTCATCAGAACTTCCCAAGTCTCTAAGCTTGGACTCATCAAAGTGGAGCTGCATCAGTAGCTCTTTTACAAAGGAACCCCGTTGATAGCCAACGTAGTCACCATTTTTTATAAGCTGTTTTATGCCTGTAACAGTTGGCTGGAGCTGTTCAACAGTCAACATGGAGGTCAAACTAGCTGTGTAACTCGATGTGAGGATCAGCACGACAAATACCCATATGATCAGTACGATCTTTGATAAGTTGCTCTCCAGTTTTTCTCCTGAAACCATAGTAAAAATATTACTCTTTCTCGATCATGGCTGTGATTGCCTGACCTTGTCATTAGATAGCTAGGGTGTAATTACTTAACTATGACCAAAGACAAGTGTTGAGAAAGCAAAATAGAAGATGGTTCCGAGTTGTTTGGACGTATGGCCCCTAAATTCTTCGTTGATTCGATGCTCCACCACCCACACCACGAATCCTGTAAAGAAAAAGAAGGCCAAGGTCGCGAGCCAGAGGTCCACTGTGAGTGGCTTCAAGAAGATCCATGCATTCTTTCTTGCATCCTCTTTGACTGGAACAATCATAACCACTCCTGATTCTGTGTATGGCAACGTAAAATCCACATACAAGGAACGGTTGGCTATGATTGTGACATCTCCTGCCACAGCATCATAATTCTGTCGAACCCATATGTGGTTAGTAACTTATATGCAGGCAATGTAGCAATAGCGTTAGAAAACAATAATTCAGTCAGGTGATTTAATTTTGTTACTTTTTTTTTGGTTGGGGGGTGGGGTGGGGGGAGGTGTGGAATGGTTTGGAATTGTGTTAACCTTGATGTTCTTAGGGATTTTTAAAATTTGCAAGAGATTGCTAGTTCTTCTGCAAAATAACAAACTTATCTGGTTGTACTGGAGAATCTTGTTAACGTGAATTATACCTTTTGTTCTTGAGTTTCATCAAAAATTATTCGGAACTAGAAACCTCTGGTTCTGCTTTTTAAATTCATAATATTTCTCTTCAATTGTTGGATCTTCTGCCTCTATTGTTAGTTTTTGACTACTCACACACTTTATTCAATTTAACTTCCTTGCCTACATACCTGAATGTAGACCTGGTATATAAGTTCATTGTATGAACCTGCAGTGTCCCCTGCGGCATTTTCAAAAGGAACATACTCGTAAGGGATTGCATATGGCAAAGCTTGCATCACAGCATCAAAGACATCAATGCAGTACCCACTCATTGTTGTTGCATTGGTGAGAGGATTCCGTTCCACCTTTACAAATTCATGAAACTCAGCTTTTACAGGGACCCCTATCTTCAACTTTTTTTCACTTGTTGGGATTTCCCAACCTTTTGGCACTATGGTTGATTCTCCAGGCCAGAAAATGATGCTAAGATTAATCATGGAAGTTGAATAAGTTCTGCTAATTGGATTCGGTGTCCTTGAGATCCCATGTGCTGGTGTCCAGAAACCAATCACTCTTTCCCCTTTCCCAATTACATTAATTATTTGAAAGGTGGGTGATTGTGATTGCCCATCAATGAGACAGAGTTCCCCGCTAAGGCCATCGAATTTGGTATCTAGGATTGCCTTGAGAAGACCTGGACCTGTCTCAGAGAATTCTAACATATCCAAGATGCCTGAATTGTTTGTGGTTTGGGGTTGCAAAAAAGTAGAATTTGTGATCCCAACTTTCTCTGCAGCCATTGCTAGTGCCCAAACTGTATCATATGCCCACAGGGCAAAAATGCTAAGCTCTGCCTTCTCAATATCAGGATGCTCCTGCCGGAATTTTCTTTTCCATCGAATGGTGAGTTCATCCAGCTTTCTTGTTTTTGGTACATAAGGCCTCACACCTAGTAGTCCTTGCATCGAGTCAAGGATAGATTGGTCAAAGGAATTTAATAGATTTGTTAACCCATCTGTTATAATCCACACATAACCTTTTGTCATCATTCCTGCCTCATTTGCCTTTAGAAAGAAATTGGTGCCAAGAAATGGTGCCATGTGCACAATGAAGACCCTTGTTTGCATGGTTTGTAGTTTGTATAACTCCCCTAATATCTGGTCATCGGTTACTGATAGAGGAATGACACTACGGTGGTGTACATGAGCATCAATCTCTTGTAGGGCGTCGATGAGATACGGCACGATGCCTGTACCATAATCAGTGTCTTCATACACAAGGGTGACTCTTCTCCATCCAAAGGCCTTAATAATGGCGGCTATAGCATTCACCTGAGAAGAGTCATTAAATGCTGTACGCACAAAATATGCTGCACGGGCAGGGGAGATAGAAGGGCTTGTTGCTGAAAAAGAAACAATAGGAACTCGAGTCTTGTTTCCAAGATCTGATATGAACACAGCTTGAGAAGATTTTTGAGGACCTATGATTGCCTGCACTCCTACATCGATTAACAACTTGAAAGCTGCATGCACATGAAGGAAATAAGTTTAGAAGTCATCCTGGTAAGTGTTGGGTTCTTGAAGGCAGGTCCATGACTTGACCGCCGGCTATTTTGGTTAAAAGTCAACAGAAGCTTAAAATTGCTGATGGCTAATTTATGATATCAGCCAAGTTTAAACTCTCCTACTTTTTGTTTCTTGAGGTGTTTTAAATCATGACCAGCAAGAAGTTTATTATTTTTTTTGTCTTTTGGTAGCTTCTAAAATTGGGTGACCATCCTTTGTCAATAGATGGTCCGAATAAATGGTGATGACAGCAGAGCTGTCATCGGATCAGATGGTAAGGGATAAATTAGTTGTGTGTGCAGTCTACACATTTTTTCCAGATTAGGGATCATGCATTATACCCCATGAGGGCAACATTTGCTGATTGGACATGTATACTTTTATGACGTGCATGGCTGCTACTCTGCTTAGGTATATGATGTCGACATGGTTGACTGTATGGTCAATCCTTAGAGTGACTACGGGTTCATGTTGATTGGAAATGGGCTACATCTATGTAGATATCTAAGACTTGATTAAAGCTTAGAAACACAATGGTTTTTCTTTATTCCTCCTCTCAAGAGATGGTTTCGAGGTTAAGATGAACTGTTACATTAAGTTCTAGACTGGTTCCTGTTAATTTTAGTTTGTTCTCCTTCCGGTGTACTAAGCCTGTTCTTGCTCTTATACCTTGGTGAACTCCTCATGAATTGTTGGTTTGTCATTTTTCTTATTCTAGTTTTTTTTTTTTGTTGCTATAGTGCTTCCTATTTCCTGTGTGTTACTGATGCTGTTAGCGATACTCGAGTGTTTGCACTCGATGCGTCTACTTGGTAATTAGTCTCTGAGCCATTCAGGTCTGTCAATGGTTTAGTCCACTGTTAAGGTAGGCTTCCTCTGTGCATGCCTAAGTTTATTCTCACTTTCTCAATCATTTTCTGATAATTTGATTACAGTCGATGAGTATTGCGATTCATAATATTGGATGTAATAGATGTTTGTGATGTAAAAAATATAAGAATCCATGTTGAAAGAACATCTTCATTTTATACTCAAGTTATTGGATTAATTAACCTGAAATCATATGGTTATGGTCCATGATAAAGATGATACAACTTTCAATACTCGTACTAATATAGCAGGGTATTAAAAGATTTCTGAGAAAGTAATTCATCAGATTTCAGTTAGGTAATTTGTATTCCTGATGAATTTGTTGTCTAGTCCTTGGTTCTACCTCAACATATTAATGACTAATTATTGTGAATAACCGTCCAACATTTGATCAAGTAACAAAAGAACAATCAATCAAAAAGTATATTTCTTAACCATGATACCTAGAGTCTTCTCTCTCTATCTCTCTCTCTTCTCTCTGTCAGACCACGGGCATGCTTGGTGTTTCTTTTTATTTTTTCTATTCTAAGAGTAAAATTGCAAAAATTGAGATAAAAAGTTGTGTGGTGCTATTATTTTTAATTTTTAATTTTTAATTTTTTTAAAAATTATTTCTAAAATAATGAAAGAAAAAAAATTACTTTAATTATTTTCAAAAATGAGAAACTAATATTTGTACCACCACTTTCACGACCACTATAGTTATCTAGGCCACCATTGCAATTGTTGCCTTTGTTTTTGCGGTAGCCACCATTCCTACCACCATTACCATATTTACTGCACAGCTATTATGATTGCCGTCTTCATATCGTAGATACCATTGCCATTGGTGCCATACCACAATTATTATTATTGTCGCCTCCATTATATAGTTGGCACCCCTTATCACTACCATATCCACCACCGCCTCCACCAAACCACCATGAGTACCATTTGGCCTATATTGCCATCATCACTATGACTATTATCTCAATCATCATTATCATAGTTATGCTTTAAATATAAATGACTATACCAAATGCATTATATTTTTCAAATTTAAAAATAAAAGTAAAATTTATATTTTTTAGAGAAAAATGAAAGTGATGCTAAACATTATCTACGTAGCTCTTTTTATTAATTTGGAGTGCATGTTAGAAGTGGTGAGGCTCGGTTAGATCGCAACTTGCACGAGCTCGTAATCTCTATTGGGTGATAATTAGTTGTTTGTGACTTCAATTATATGTATAAATATTCCCTTCCAATTTTGTATGCCAAAACAAAGCTTGATGGACGGGTTGTTTTCAGAGAGGAGATTTGAGAGATGTTACCAGAATGATAACTCCAGGGAAAAAGTAAAACGATCTACCTACCTGCAGAGGTGGCTCCAATGGCGTCCTCCTTGCCATCCTCGGTGTGGAGAATCAACCTTGTGGTGTAGTTACTGTTTGCAGCATAGAAATCATTGATTGCCATTGAGATGCTGGTCTGGCTCATCTTTCCAACCAGTGTTCCTGTGTCAAGGATTAGACCAACATGGACTGAGATTATCATATTGCTTCCATTGCCATTCTGAGCCTTTGCTATTGAAGACAAAAGGAGAAAGAAGAGAAGTGTTGCTCTCTCCATCTGAAGCTGCCTTGCAAAGGATAAAAGAAGAGGAAGAGGAAGGGTTTGAGATAGAGGAACTCAAGGCCGTTTTGGTTGACTTATGTAGAGTTGACAGTTGGTAAGTTAGGTTTCCTAGAAGTTGTTTGTGAGGCTATGTCATTGTCTAAATACGCAAACGGTGCACCTTATTAGGGCCAGCGACTCTTGACAGATTCAACATTCCTTTCCCTTATGTTTTGCTTTCAAAAAGTTTAGAAAATTAATAATAGTGGCAAGTTCCTCTGTTGTATCGATCCATCGCTGGGATCTCTGAAGGTGAGTATATAATGTCTGGTTGTATGTTTTTTTCAAAAAACACCAATATATAATCCTCTATGCTAACGGTCAGTTTTTACATGAACCAATATCTCTCGTAGGCCGGCTGCTGGCCCGTGCGTGGTATGCAGTATTCCGTTTCTCCTTTGAGGCAGTCTCTCTGTTTTTGGAGATATCAGGCAACATGCAACTACAATGGCTGCAGCTCCACTTTTACGCATCTTCTGTTACACTGAATTTCTTATTTGCGAGGAAGCTCGGCTATTCAGGTTGCATTATCGTTAAGCAAATAAATAATAAATAACAAGATCTCTCTGACTTTATTTTATAAATAAGGTGTACGATTTTACATATAGCTGGGACTATTAAATTGATCCTTAGATGAGTCAAAAAAGACTCACTGAAACATCACATATTCCCATGGTCCAGATTTTGGATGAACGATGTCTCATGGGCTTTCTGGCTCCCACCTTTGAGGATACGGCTATGTGCCTTCAAAGTGACTTGGTTATTGGGAAGGGTCCATATGAAAACTTACGCCAGCAACATCAGATTTTGCTCTGATTTTTGAACGGCTATAATGGTTTTCAACGATCGGTCGAGACAGCAACTGGAGTAAGCTTGGCAGCAATATTCGTTTGATTCCGTGCTGTCGAAAACATTCTTTAGTTTACGAAAGCCAACGTCTTCTTCTTTGATCCTGCAGCCCCAGCTAATTTTGGTCCTGTTGCTTTTGCAAGTCTGCCGCTGAACCAGTCCCATAAGGAATCTCTTGATCCTAAAAATTTTCCCTCTTTCTTCTTTGCTGGTTTCTGGCTTCCATAATGTGTACGGAATCCTGTATGAAATGGTCGAACATTCTAACATGGATGGTGATGGATATGCGGTAAAGTAGATATGTTATGAGACTTCTAGATCATGAGTACATTATCTCGCTATGATAGCTGTTGAAAAAAATATTGGATACCTCGATTTCGGACCAGATCTTCCTCCTTGATCTTAGACATAAACCAAGATTAACAACTCCAGCCTTAACCGAGGAGCCAATCAGCTGACGTGAGCGACTTCGGCCCCGACCGAGGAGCCGATCAGCTGAGGAGAGCAATCAACACGTGTTGATAAGGACTTACAATCCCAACAACTAACAGTCTTGGCAGTTTGCAATTGTGACAACACCGCAGTTTGTGCCCTACTGGCGTTACCTTTGTTCACACGGACTGGCATCCATGCCTCAATTGTATTACCGGTCGTTACCTGGCCATCATTGCATGCCACGTCAGGCTAGGTAACGACAAAATGGACTCCCTTATATAAAGAGGCAGTTCGGGGGATCTCAGGTACGCATGCAATATTACTTATAGGGCTTCCACTTTGCTGAAATTTTCTTCCTTCGACATTATTGCTTAAATCAAAACGGCTCTGTTGCCCTCCGGGCCCGACGACCCACCCACTTGCGGAGTTTATGACCGCTCAATTGTAGTCTTTTTGAGGAGCTCGACTATTCGAGGCACTTAGGGACTTGGCAGGCCCGCCAGCAATGGTGTTGATGACGCTTGCTGTCGATTGTCGATCAATTCTAGAAGAGGTGGATTAGAGGCCGAAGCGAGCACTTCTCATTTCCCCAAAGGGCGCACGTATCGGTCTAGCTGCCTGCATCAGATGAGTGCTTCGATTTCATCCTTGAACTGAACGCACTCCTCAGTGTCGTGGCTGCAGTGATCAATGGAAGCGACAATACTTCTTCTGATCTCTTTTGGTCACCATGCAGTTCATCGGATGTGAAGGGTGCAGATTGTATATGTACAATGTGGAAGATAGCATGTGTCAGGCCCTTGACTCTGCTAAAATTCTCTTCCTTTCATACTCTTGCCTTACGATTCTGACTTAGGTATTAGAGAGTTTCTGCTGGAAACTCTCGGGAAATGGACTTTTTGCAGGCCACATCCGAAGGAGATCCACTCTCCAGTATCTCGGCCAGCCTGCTCAGCTCATCTCCAGCCGACCTCAGGGTTATCCGAGCTACGCTCCGACCTCAGCCCAGATTCGGCGACAACAATAGCCATTGTATATATAACATGAAGTGGGGCTGGTATTTGACATGTCTTAAGTAGGGCTGGAAGTGGGCCGGGTCGGGCCGGGCCACACCCCTACCCAAGCCCGGCCCGAAATTATTTTTCGGGCTTCGGGCCGGGCCTAGGCCTGAACAGTTTTACAGAATCTCGGCCCGAGCCCAATTGGGCCAGCCCGATTGGACTAAAGTCCACCAGGCCCGATCACGAGCCCGAGGAGTAGCCCACTTCCTCCGGTACTCCTGCCTTTCCCCTGCTGACCTCCTCCTTCTCCGCTCCTCCCTCCTCTTCCTCGCCTCCGAGGCTCCGACTGCCCCTTCCCACCCTCATCCCCTTCCTTCCTTCGCAACAAGCTCGCTCAGGTCATCGCCGCCCTCATCCGCCTCGAGAACCCCACCCTCTGGCCCTCCCCCTTCCTCCAACTCCTCCCCTGCCTCCCATTCGCCGACCCTCTCATTGTCGACATGTTCCCCCGCCGACCTCCTCCTTCTCTGCTCCTCCCTCCTCTCCCTCGCCTCCGACTACCCCTTCCCACCCTCATCCCCTTCCTTCCTCCGCAACAAGCTCGCTCAGGTCATCGCCGCCCTCATCCGCTTCGAGTACCCCACCCTCTGGCCCTTCCCCTTCCTCCAACTCCTCCCTTGCCTCCCATCCGCCGACCCTCTCGCTGTCGACATGTTCGTCCGCCTCCTCGTGGCCCTCGATGACGACCTCCTCAGCCAGGACTACCCCCGCTCCCCCGACGAGGCCGCCGCCGCCGCCTCCCGCGTCAAGGACTCCATGTGCCTCCAGTGTGCCTTGTACGTGGGACTGGGCTCGGAGCCAGCGAAAGGTCCCCCAGATCGCCCGCCACTCGTTCAACGCCGTCTCCCTCTACCGCTCCTCTGACCTCGACCTCGCCGTTGCCGCCCTCGACACCATGAAGCGGTACGTCTCCTGGATCGACATCGCCCTCGTCGCCAATGACACCTTCATCCCCTCCTCTTCGATCTCATTCTAGCTTCCAACAAGTTCAGGCTACTCCTCGGGCTGGAAGTGGGCTCGGGCTTGGGCCGGGCCCGGGCCGGGCCAATGAGATACCTGAGCCCGGCCCGAAATAGAAATGGGCTTAATTATTCAGCCCGAGCCCGGCCCAAAATGCATTGGGCCTAGCCCATAGCCCGGCCCGCGGGTGGCCCGACCCGAGCCCACTTCCATCCCTAGTCTTAAGTGCTTGGAGATTGATTTCTCTTTGGTATCTGGGAAAGCCACTGGAATGACTTTTCTCTCAGTCGTCCTCTGGTGCCGGTGAGTCTCTTTTCTCTCATCTCTTATCACTTGTTCTACGGTCTAACATAAGGAAAAAGATTATGGGACTTTTAAAGAGAGCAACAAAATAAAAGCCAGTTGAGACCTTTAAATCCTAATCTAGAATTCTCAAAGAAACCTTGATGCTCTTTCTTTCTTTGTTTGCCTTTGGAACTTTTAGATCCTGCTAATATCATTCTACCATTCGTCCTCCCTCTCTCTCTCCTAACACCATGCGAGACTCCACTCCCGTAATAGAAGCAAGGGTATGCAACAGAAGGCAAGATTGGCTATGGACAATCATTTAAAAAAGATAAGTTCCTTGTTCTTATTGCTTTCCATAGTATAGAATTAGTGGTTAAAGGGTTTTATACTTTATTTTTACTTTTCAGCCTAAGAATTCTTCTTTTAAATGAAAGAATATGTTGTTTGTGTCTATTATGAATTTGTAAAATAAATTGAATAATAAATCGATGAATAAATAAATCTGACCTCAAATGAAGATTCAACTATATAAGATCAAGGCTAGTGTTTGTCATAATGTCCTTAAGACAGATTTCGCCCTCTACACATGTGCTTTGGATCTCTTGAGCATCTGCCTCTTAGGATACAATGATCTTCACAAACAAAAGGAGCACACCAATTTGTTTGTACGGCGAACCAAAAATTAGGTTTTTATACTCTCTTTGGATGAATTCACTAATGCTCTCTAAGAACTCTAGAATGGAAGAACTAGATGGATTGAAAAATTTAGTGTTTTAAATGGTTGGAGAAGGCTCTATTTATAGAGTTCATGGTGACTTTCCAGAACAGACACCAAGTGAAGTGACATATCTTTTCTATTCAAATGACTAGATATATCCCTACAAATAGTCATGTCTTTCATGCTAACAGTTGTGTCTTTTAAATGAAAAGATGTATCCATACAAATGAATAGATGCAATGAAAAATGCATCCATACAAATGAATAGATACATCTCTTTTGATGCAACTCTTTTAAAGAGACACCCCTCTTCTAAAAAGCAACCTTTCAAATAGGTCACTTTGGAAACTATTTTCTCATTCACCTTTTATTGTCTAACAATCCCCCACATCAATAGAAAATTAGCTGAATGTATGTAAATGACAATGCAGACACTTAAGAGAGTACATTGCGAAAAGATTGTGCATCGAGATAGGTAGCTTTTGGCCTTGAACCTTCTCTAGTAAAAGACTATCGGATATACCGGCTAAATAGTGAACATGATGTTTTGAACTATTCAGCTGATTAAGTAAATCAGATCGAATAGACTTCACACGGTCCCTTTTCTAACACAATTGGTTTTCATGATTATGTTCATTTTGGCCCTGAACAACTTTTGGTATTCATGAGTCCTCTAGAGAATTCAACCTTATAAAAATTCTTATAGAAGCGGCCCCTTCACACTCATATAGGTGACTCCTATTAGAAATATACTGCTTTATCCCACTTGGATTTCCAAGATATAATAGTTCATTAAAGGCAAAGCTTACCTTTATAAATGCTGCAGGCAACACTAGTTAATCTTAGGAATGGGTTGGAGATTTTGTCTCCCTAGTGCTCATGTTAAGCCACACATAATTTGGTTGTCCCTTTGAACTTAGATCTTGGGATCTCCAGTCAGCTAGGTTGGGTTGCCATTACGATGACTCTTTAATTTTAGGTTTTAATCATATTTTCCTCGTTGTACAATTTACTTGCTCTTTAGTTAAACCTTTAGTAAGCAGATTGGCGAGATTCTCTTTAGACTTTATGTAGTCTATGGATATAACTCCATTTGAGAGTAGTTGCGTTATGGTATTATGTCTTTGATGGATATGTCGAGACTTACCATTATACATATTACTCTGTGCCTTTCCTATTGCCGATTGGCTATCGCAATGTATACATATTGCTAGCACAAGTTTTGGCCATATTAGAATATCCTCTAGAAAATGATGAAGCCCTCTGCTTCTTCTTCTATTTTATCTAAAGTAATAAATTTAGACTCTATTGTGGATCTTGAAATACAAGTTTGCTTAGAGGATTTCCAAGACACGGCACCACCACTAAGTGTAAATACATAACCACTTGTGGATTTTGTATCTTTGGTATTAGATATCCAGTTTGCATCGTTGTATCTCTCAAGTACAGCTGGATATCTTGTATAGTGCAAATCAAAGTATCTAAGCACTCTAATGATTGCCTTCTAATGATCAACTCTAGGATTACTCGTATATCTACTTTATTTGCTAAATGAGTATACTATATCGGGTCTAGTGCAGTTCATGACATATATTAGACTACCAATTATATGAGAGTATTCCACTTAAATGCACTCTCCAATATTTTTGGCTAAATAAAAGTTTATGTAAACAGGTATTCTAGCTACATTGTTATCTTCTTTGTTGAACTTTTCAAGTATTTTCTCAATGTAGTATGATTGAGAGAATACAAGTCCATCAAATGTTTTAGAAATCTTAATTCCTAATATTAACATCTGCAATACCTAAATCCTTCATGTCAAACTTATAGGATAGCATTCTCTTAGTAGTTTTAATGATTGCATTATTACTACCCAGAATGATCATATCATCCACATAGAGGCAAACAATGATATAGGCTTCGCCGTCATTTTTGACATAAACATATTTATCACATTCATTGATTTTAAATTCATTTGTGATCATGTGTTTGTCAAAGTTTTCATGCCATTACTTCAGTGCTTGTTTTAATCTATACAGGGATTTAATGAGTTTGCATACTTTCTTCTCTTGTCCTGGAACAATGGTCCCTTCAGGTTGTTCCATATAAATCTTCTCATTTAAATCACCATTTAGGAAAACTGTTTTAACATCCATTTGATATATTTCAAGGTTATACAATGTTGCAATAGCAATTAGCATACGAATGGATTTTATCCTCGTAATAGGCGAGTATGTATCAAAATAATCAATAGCTTTCTTTTAGTTGTAACTCTTTGCTACAAGTCTAGTCTTGTATTTATCAATTGATCCATCAGCTTTCATTTTTCTCTTGAAAATCCATTTACAACCCAATGGTTTACTTTCAGGTGGAAGATCTACCAATTTTCAGGTGTGATTTTGCATAATGGATTCAATTTCATTATTAACAGCTTCATTCCAAAAAGGAGCTTCAGGAGTGGACATCGCTTTCTTGAAGCTTTGAGGCTCATTTTCTAACAAATACGTTAGAAAATCAGGACCAAATGACTGTGCAGTCTTTGCCCTCTTACTATGTCTAATTTTATTGCCTCTTTCTTTCTCTATGGACTCATGATCCATGTCACTAATCGCAGCATCATAAGTTCTTTTATAAGAACTTGTATCACTTGTATTTTTGCATGAAAAAACATTCTAAAAAAATGATGCATTTCTAGATTCAATAATTATATTGACATGTATTTCAGAAATATCAAATTTATGTGCAAAAAATCTATATGTAGTACTATTATTTGCAAATTTAATAAATATGCAATCAACAGTTTTAGGTCCTATTTTGCTCTTTTGGGGAGTAGGAACCATTACTTTAACCAAACACCCACACACTTTTAAATATTTGTAGGAAGGTCTTCTACCTTTCCATACTTTATTAGGGGTTTTGTTTATTTTCTTGTGGGGTAACTTGTTGAGTATGTAATTTCCAGAAAGCAAAGCTTCTCTCCATAAGTTCTGAGATAATCCTGAACATAACATTCATCATCTCTTTTAGAGTTTTATTCTTTCTTTCAGTAACACCATTTTGCTGAGGTGAATAAGGCACAGTAGTTTGGTGAATAATGCCATATTTTTGACAGAACTTATCAAGCAGTGCATTATATTCACCACCTCTATCACTTCTAATTTCCTTAATCCTTTTGCTAAGTTGATTTTCAACTTCATCCTTGTATTCGACAAACATATCCAATGTCTCATCTTTACTTCTAAACAAATACACATAGTAATATCTTGTGCAATCATCAATAAAAGTAATAAAATACTTTTTTCCTCCTTTAGTTTGAATATTTTTCAAATCACATATGTCAGTATGTATCAATTCTAGAGGTTCAATACTTGTTTCAATTGAATGCAGAAAAGATCTTGTTAATTTTGATTCTATATAAGTCACACATTTATGACTAGTATCAATATCAAATTTAGGCAATAAGTCTAAACTTACCAACCTACGCATAGTATCAAGGTTAACATATCCGAATCTATCATGCCACACATTGGAAGACTCAACAATATAAGCAGAAGATAAATTCTTATTATTAATGGATAGTACAATAGTCATTACATTCATCTTAAAGAGCTCTTCGCTCATGTACCCTTTTTCTAAATAAAGTCCACCCTTAGTGAGTCCAAATTTGTGAGACTTAAACCAACTTAAAGCTTGAGGATGATAGTATTATTTTGATGATTAACAAGTAATTATCTAGAGCATGCTATAAGTTAAATTGATACTTCATTTATAAGTTCATTACTCTCAGTACATTTGTTTAATTGAAAATATATATATGGTCTTGTTCATTTGGATGAATCTAACCTTGAGAATGCAGCAAAGTGTGGATTGAGTCGACCTATAGGTTGATTGGGTCGACCCCGGCACATCTAGGAATCATCTGGCACACTCCTGCAAAAACAGCACAAATGAACAGTGAGTTGGGTCGACCCAAGGTAAGCATGAGTCGACCCAACCTCCAAAGAACCTCAAAATGCAAAGGAAGAATGCTCTCTGGATTCACTGAGAGGGTCGACCCACACAGTGGTTGAGTCGACCCAAGCTTGAGTCGACCCAAGCTCTGAGAGGGTCGACCCAAAGGGCAAGACAGAAAGACAGACAGAAAACGGTTCTCTGGAATTACTGAGAGGGTCGACCCAAGAAGAATTTGAGTCGACCCAAGTGAACTTTGAGTCGACCCAAAGAATGGTTGGGTCGACCCATGGGAAGAAAGGCTGAAATTGAGGTTTCTGTGGTTACTGAGAGGGTCGACCCAAGAAATGGTTGAGTCGACCCAAGGCAAAGTTGGGTCGACCCAAGGACAGGTTGAGCCGACCCAAACACGGGCTGAACAGTAACGGCTAGTTCTGCAGATGTACTTTCTGTCCTTCCCAAGGTATGTAACGGCTAGTTTTTCAAATCTGACGAATGGGGCTTGTCCAAGGAAGGTTGAAAACTATTTAAAGGGGCACTATTCATCGGAGGAAACAACTTTTGAGTGGGATATCAAAGAAAACACAAGAAAACAAAAGAGCCCTAATATCCTTCATCAAGAGCTTCATTCAAGAATCAAAGAAAGGGATTGAGCACATTCAAAGAGGCATCAAGAGCTCCTTCCCCCCTTGAAGAGTGAAGCTTCCTTGACAAAGAAGAGCAAAGCGACTTCAAAGCGATAATTTCTTTCTAACTCTTCTTTGTAGTTCATATTGCTTTATATGCTCATTTAGGAGTTTAAATCTTTTCTTTTCATTTGTTTTAAATACTTTGTAAAGGTTCGTTGGTAAGCCCGCAAAACCAACAAAGGTTTTTGGTAAACCCGGAAAACCAAAGTTGTATAGGTTCGTTGGTGAGCCCGCAAAACCAACAAGATTTTTGGTGAACCCGGAAAACCAAAGTTGTATAGGTTCGTTGGTGAGCCCGTAAAACCAACAAGGTTTTTGGATTGGGAGCCCGGAAAACAATCCAACTGTAATCCGTGAGATTATAGTGAATTTCCAAGGGTACGCTTGGGGAGTGGACGTAGGTGCTAAGGAGAGCACCGAACCACTATATATTGGTGTGTTTGCATTGTGTTTGTGATTTCATTTTCCCTTGCTTTATCTTCTATTCTTGTATTAACTTAACTCACTCAAATAACCTAAGAAAGCATCCACCGCACTTAATTACGAAAGTTTTTAAAAGCATTAAAATTTAGAAGAAACCAATTCACCCCCCCCTCTTGGATTGTCACCTTGGGCAACAAGTGGTATCAGAGCAAGGTGCTCTAATAGTACTCATTGATCTCACAATCAAGAGTTAAAGATCATGACAACCCAAGTGGGATATTCTATGAGTGAGGGACAATTAATTGATAGACCTCCACTATTTAATGGCATAAATTACACATATTGGAAAGCACGCATGCGTATTTTCATTCAAGCACATAACTATGATTTATGGAGTATTATAGTCAATGGGCCACACACAAGCACTAATCATGATAAAGAAATGGCTCAACAAAATTCAAAAGCAATGAAGCTGCTATATTGTGCATTAGATGAGAATGAGTTTAATTGCATATCTTCCTGCATAACTGCTAAAGACATATGGAATATGCTTGAAGTTAAGTATGAATGCACTAACAAATCTGAAACATCATGTGTAGAAGAAGAGCAGCATCATATTGCAAATTCATGCTTAATGGCACATGAAGATGAGATATATGAGGTACATGCTAAAACTAAAAACGATTTTACATTTGATGAACTTCATGATGTCTTTTCTGATTTGTATTTAGAACATAAGAAACTTATTTGTAGGAACAAGAACTTGAAGAATGAAAATCAAATCCTAATAGATGAAAAACTAAAACTGACTAATGAAATTGAAATCTTAATTAAAGAAAATAAAGAACTAAATCAGAGAAATCAACTTCTCACTGAAAGCCATGATAAACTTAAGAAAAATAATGAATTGCTTTCAGAAGATAATGAAAAATTAACTAAAGAAGTTGATAATTTGAAATCTACTGTTGAAAGATTCACTCTCAGCTCTGAAAAACTGAATTTAATGATAGAAAATTTAAGAGCTGTATATGACAAAGTTAGATTGGGATATCAACCTTGGTACACTCAAAAATCTTTCGAGAATATATTTCTTAAATCCTCCACTATTCATCCTAAAACAATTTTTCACAAATCTGGTGAAACTAATAAACAGAAACAGAAAACTGAAAATTCATTATCTGTTTTTGCTAAATCTATGTTGTTTAAATCTAGCAAGAGTATGCAGAAGTATATTACTTGTAATCCTAAAACCTGCAAACTAAGAGACAAAATAGCTATTAAGAAAATATGGGTTCCAAAAGGAACAATAATAGCTAACCTACAAGGACCCAAAAGAGCTTGGGTTCCTAAGTTGAAAATCTGAATATTTTCTGCAGGTATGTCTAGCACTCAAGGCTCCAACAAAAGATGTTAATTTAGACATTGGGTGCTCTAGACATATATTAAAGAATGAGACTTAAAATATAATTAAGAAGAGTGACTAAAATGGAAGAAATAATGAAATTAGTAATCCTTGCATCCTCTCATATTGAAATTGTAGCTAGTATTAATCATTTCTGTGATATAAGTGATACTTTTGGTATGAAAAGAAAATATATCTAAATCACTCCATCTTTCTATATTATGCTTCAGTTATTGATGGATAATTTGCTTAATCAATACTCTTAGAATAACTCTTTGAATTCTCTATATGCTTGATTGAGAGTTCTTATCCATGGCATTATCTTCTATTGAATGTCTACTTGGTATATTTTTTTATATATGCATTAAGAATACCAAGATTAAAGAGTCTAGTTTTGGCATATAAAATCAACTCATACTAGTATGGACTTAATCTCAAAAGACCTTGTCATTGGTTCACTTAGATTAATTTTTGCAAGGTCAAAGTTTGCTATGTATGTCATCTAGAAAAATAAACTAGAATCGTTTCTAAATTTGAAAATATTGTTTCCACCTTTTAGCCGTTGGAAATTCTCCATAAGAACTTATTTGGATCTCTAGGATTGTGAACCTAGGAGATAAGCTCTCTAACTTTGCAATTATGGATGATTTCTCAAAGCTAATGTTGGTTTTATTCTTGGCACTTAAATTGAAATATTTTCTGCTTTGGCACAAACTTACAAAAGGTTTCAAATGAAAAAGGTTTGCAAACTATGAAAATAAAATTGTATCATGGCATAGTTTTGAAAACCAATTTCTTATTAAGTTGTGCACAGAAAATAATATTGAATACAATTGTTTCTACACCAAGAACACCATAAATAAAATAGGGTTGATAGAATCCTTGAAGAAATGAAAAAGACAATGTTGTATGATAGTCATCTACTTAAATGATTTCTGTTAAAGGCTATCATCATTGCTTGTCATACATATGGTTTCTATTAGAAAACTCCTTTTGATCTTCTGAAAAATAGAAAATGATATATTGTATATCTTTTATATTTTTCAGTCATACATGTCATGCTTGATATGTTCTTATGGAAATAATGTCAAATCTGATAAAACAAATATTTCTTTGGATATCACTCTTCAAGCAATGTATATTGAAAATTCAATGAAAAGATACTAGTTGTAGAAATATCAATTCATACTATTCTTATTAAAACTAGATCCTTTATTGAGAATATAGTTTATCATTTTGATTCTATGTAACAATCTGAATTTTGATAGAAACAACTGTTTAAGATAATTTGATTAAAACTTAGCTAGCACGTCTTATTGATAATTATCTTATGCAAATAGAATCTAAGTTAAATTGATTCTGAAAACAAAAAAATTTGATTTAACTTTAATGAATCTTTCTATTGCCTCACATGCTTGTCCTTGAACCATTTTACTTAATGAAGTTATCTCTTTAGTTCAAGTGACTTGTGCTTGCTTATACTTAGGCAATCTCTTGAGTAAAGTGACTCAAATTCAATTATTGTCATGTCTCATGTTGAGTCATCTAGTTAAGAAATATGTTGTATGAATGTTTTTGTATCCTAGAGAACCTAATGAATTGCCTTCAAGAAAAGAAAAAGATTTTGCTAATGATACAGAATTTATGAGCAAGAAATTTCAACTTGAAGGACACATCGATGAAAGATACAATAAACATTCCCTTGCAAACAAAAAAAAGGAGAGAGATTTTCTTCAGCCAAGGGTGTAAAGAATCTAAAAGGTATTTGGCTTGAAGAATGCTAAATGCACTGGTAATCTAAACTCTTCTCTTGCGAGTTAGTTGAGCAAAATCAATAGTGTGAAATTATATGGTTGCATGATTAAACCTTTAATTGTTGATCATCTTGATATCATGCTTCATTCTCATGCTAGTAATAATTGTTTCATGGTGTGATTAAACTACCTTTTTCTATATAATGCATAACCATGAAATACACAAGCTTATGCCTCAAACCTCTAATTCAAAATAACTTGTGATAAGCTATGAATCATTGGGCATAATGAAAATGCTGTTTGCATGGTATATAGTTATATGCAGCATATTAGATTAATTTTTTATTCTGCTCTTTCATGTAATTACTTGAAATAATAAAAAGAAAGAGAGATAAAGAAAAGAAAATAAACAATTATTCAAGGGAATACTCCAATCTTTAGGAAAAGCAAAACAAGCATAATATATTTGGCACATTTGTGAGACTAATATGAACATTCCTTTTGGAAGAGATAAAATCTGTAATTAATTACATAAAAAGTTTGAAGTGAACATTTTAACCCTTCTATATTGCTCATCATAGGGATGGTGCTAATGGGGAGGCTAGTGGTAGTACCCGGCACTATTTGACCCAACTATTCGGTGTAGGGTATATTAGGGACGGCACAAGAGGGAGGCTAGTGGTAGTACCTCGTGCCCCTTCCAACTCCACCGGATAGGGAGCAAATAGAGTATAGAGCATAAGAAGGTAAAAATGAAAGTATATAAGAAGAATCAAGTCAAATTTTTAATCACTTGAAAACACACCTTTAGGATAAAATCAATGTAGAATTATATATAAATAGGGAGAGTTTATTTAAAAAGAATAAATTTTGATCCTTGACATGCTTGCTCTTAATGTTTTAATACATGATGTTATGACTTAATGCATATTATGTTTTGCATGTAACATGATGTTATGAATTATGTGTTTTCAATATTCAAATAACAAAGATCTTTCCTAAATATAACTTGTAATGCTTCATGCCTATAAAATCTGATTGAAACATGTTATTACCAACAACAACATCATTTTGTTTTAATGAATATATTTTGAAAAATAAAAGAAAAGAATAATTTGAATTTGCAAATTAGGCAAAATGAATTGATTCTGATTTATCTTTTATCTTGTCTAACATTAGTACATAATGTCCTCCAATTCGTACCAAAATTCAATATGAATTACAAAGATTCTGGATGTGCTCTAATGTTCTTGAAATATGTGTTTTCAATCTTAATAATTTAAGATGAGCTACAATGTAGAAGATGCATATCTCAAATTATAATCCTGAAAGCCTCCTTGAAAATTTTTATGAAATTCAGAATCTGATTTTGTATAAAAGCTTAAACTTAATTTAAAAAATGCTTCTATCATTGCATTTTTGTAACTTTCATTATATGCTTCAATGATTGCATCATTTTGAGGAATAACTCAATATGATTCCTAGATGAAAACTACGGTCTAAGAAAAATAGAATTAATTTTGATGCCTTGATTGTTTGCTCCGATACGCATCTGAAACATATCATTTTCTATCTTATAAGTTTATTAAAATTAGTCTAAATGATGCGTTTTTCAATGATCTTGATTGCAAATGAATGGTTCTAAACATATGATATTATTTTGATATTAAAAAGATTTATGGTGCTTCATATATACATTGCTGAAAAACTATGACTAAGAAATTAATATTTTGAATATACACTCCTACATAATTAAATGCTTCTATCATTAAAAAGAAAAGCTATTTTTAAGAAGAGAGTTAATGATCCTAAAGCTTAGAATATTTCAACTCACTTCAATAATTCTTATAGGAAAGAAAATGTAATTACTTTTGAAAGAAATTTGAGCTTCAAAAGAATTATTTTCTGATTAATATTTCCATACATATTCAAAAAAAAGAGGAAATATAATTTATTCTTGAAAGATTAAAAAGAGTGATTGATATAAATTTTGAAAAATTCTAGATCACTCTACATTCTTGATATTATAGAAGAACAAAAAAAAGGTTTGAAAGAAAATGCATCTTTTGAGGGGGAGCTTTAAATACTCAATCTCTTTATTGAAAATTATCTTCAAAGTCTAAACTCTCAAATGGAATGATTAATTAAGGGGGAGAAAGAAAATTTCAGAGTGAGAGATCATATAGAACTTAATCGTATAAATTCGCATCTAAAGATGAGACAAAGAATACTAAATGTAAAGTGGTATTAAACTTTGTGCTTCATTGAATATCTTTTGAAAGTTGGATTTCCATCTGTATTCATCGGTAAATCATTTATTTCTGAAAATTTAATTGAAAAGGATTCCATCTGTCTTAGTTTTGAAAATTTATCTTGGAATCTACTTATGAGTTCTTATTGGCTTGCACTTTGGTGTTTCAATCCTGAGCCAATTCATTTTAATTGATTTTGATGCTATGATCTTTAAAGGAGTAAAAGAAAGTTTTTAAGAGAGCTCTAAAAGAACTTTCAAAGCCTTGAATTTTATATCCTACACTGCATAAATTCATGTTTTGGTATATATGCCCCAATACTTTTATATCATGAAAGAACTTTGAAGTCATTAAAAATTAAGGATTCAACATAATCTTATGTTTTTTCGAGTATATAAGTTTTGATCTTTATTTGCTCTTATACTATACTCTGAAAATTAATTAGATTGCTCTCATCTTGTTATATACTTAATATATATATATATATAAAGATGTTGAGTTTTCATTCGTGCCTTCTTTGAATATTATTCTTGATACTCCTTGAAATAACTTGAAAAAGATTCCATCTACACTTGATTTGAAAAATATCTTTGGAATCTACATTTAGAGATCACTTCTGGCTTATATCCTAAATATCTCATTCCTAAAGCCAAACACATAGAAATAAGATATGATTTTATTAGGGATCATGTGCAAAATGGAAACATATGTATTGAGCATATATGCACTGAAAAACAATTAGCCGACATATTCACAAAACTCTTGAGTGAAGATAGATTCTGCATGCTAAGGAGGGAATTAGGCATATGTGATTCTTTTTATTGAAGAAATATAAAAGGGAGCAAGTAGTTTCATGATACATTCCTCCAATTTCTAAAAATCCATGAAACATGAGTCAAACTTGTTATCTATAGATTCCTTACTCATGTATCATTGTTCCAGAAAGAATTTATAAGGATTGGAAGCAAGGAAAATTTTTAGAAACAAAAAGGAAGAGAAAAGAAAAATTCTGCACTTGGGTCAACCCAACCCAGAATAGGGTCGACCCAACGTTGAGTCGACCCAAGAAGTTTCTTGAGTCGACCCAACGTCGGGATCCCACTGTTAAAAGGGGGACCCGTGAGCTATCTAGGCCACTGTTTACCCTTTGTCCTCTTCCGAAAATCCTATTCCCCACTCTCAAATCTTCTCCAATCATCTCCAAATAGTAGAATACTTCAAGATCTTGGAGAAATGGGACCCAAGAGAGTCGTAGCCAAGCGATCCGGGAGAGTCTCATGATCTTGTTTAGAGCCTAGGATATGTATCTTGCTTCTTCTCATATGTATCTTGCTTTTCCCTTATATCTTTAAATCTTGATTGAGGAACATTGTACTTATCTTTATTTTGGGCATTAATGTACGAAAATGTTCCTATTGTGATCAATGAAGTCTGAAGTTTGTTCTTAATTGCATCTTTTCCCATATATATGTTTTTGATGATAACAAAAAGGGGGAGAAGAGAAGGAAAGAGTATATAAAGGAGAAGAGAAGAAAAGATAGAATATTCACTTTAGAATATATAAAGGGGGAGAAGAAAAGATAGAATATTCACTTTAAGAAAAGAAAGAGTATTTCATTTGAGAAGTTAAGAAAGAGTATTAATTTTGGGAGAAGTAAAGATAGTGTTTAGAATATGTAAAGATAGTGTTTAAAGAAAGAGTATTAACTTTGTGAGAAAGAGTGAGTAAAGAAGTTATGAAACGAAAAGAGAAATAAATGGGCAAACAAATTGAAAATCATATAAGAAAGCTTATATATCTAAGGGGGAGCAATTTGTAACAATGAAAATCATCAGATCAAAAAATTTATATCAAATTTCAGAATTTGGCACACATAATTTCAGAATTTGGCACGCACCTTGCACACCTCGATACATAATCTGAAACTCATGTTTTATCTCAAATTTTTGGAGTTTCATCTTTAATGAATTATAAATGAAAGGGGGAGCCATTCAAAAAGTCAAATTGGCAAATTTTGAATAATATAGGGGGAGATTTCACAAGTATATATGAAAAGCTGAAATTCTGAAATTCAATCCCTTTTATAAACTGATTTTAAAGACAAGTATCAATAGGCTTATACTCTTTATTTTGTAATCATCAAAAAGGGGGAGATTGAGGATGATAGTGTTATTTTGATGATTAACAAGTAATTATCTAGAGCATGCTATAAGTTAAATTGATACTTCATTTATAAGTTCATTACTCTCAGTACATTTGTTTAATTGAAAATATATATATGGTCTTGTTCATTTGGATGAATCTAACCTTGAGAATGCAGCAAAGTGTGGATTGAGTCGACCCATAGGTTGATTGGGTCGACCCCGGCACATCTAGGAATCATCTGGCACACTCCTGCAAAAACAGCACAAATGAACAGTGAGTTGGGTCGACCCAAGGTAAGCATGAGTCGACCCAACCTCCAAAGAACCTCAAAACGCAAAGGAAGAATGCTCTCTGGATTCACTGAGAGGGTCGACCCACACAGTGGTTGAGTCGACCCAAGCTTGAGTCGACCCAAACTCTGAGAGGGTCGACCCAAAGGGCAAGACAGAAAGACAGACAGAAAACGGTTCTCTGGAATTACTGAGAGGGTCGACCCAAGAAGAATTTGAGTCGACCCAAGTGAACTTTGAGTCGACCCAAAGAATGGTTGGGTCGACCCATGGGAAGAAAGGCTGAAATTGAGGTTTCTGTGGTTACTGAGAGGGTCGACCCAAGAAATGGTTGAGTCGACCCAAGGCAAAGTTGGGTCGACCCAAGGACAGGTTGAGCCGACCCAAACACGGGCTGAACAGTAACGGCTAGTTCTGCAGATGTACTTTCTGTCCTTCCCAAGGTATGTAACGGCTAGTTTTTCAAATCTGACGAATGGGGCTTGTCCAAGGAAGGTTGAAAACTATTTAAAGGGGCACTATTCATCAGAGAAAACAACTTTTGAGTGGGATATCAAAGAAAACACAAGAAAACAAAAGAGCCCTAATCTCCTTCATCAAGAGCTTCATTCAAGAATCAAAGAAAGGGATTGAGCACATTCAAAGAGGCATCAAGAGCTCCTTCCCCCCTTGAAGAGTGAAGCTTCCTTGACAAAGAAGAGCAAAGCGACTTCAAAGCGATAATTTCTTTCTAACTCTTCTTTGTAGTTCATATTGCTTTATATGCTCATTTAGGAGTTTAAATCTTTTCTTTTCATTTGTTTTAAATACTTTGTAAAGGTTCGTTGGTAAGCCCGCAAAACCAACAAAGATTTTTGGTAAATCCGGAAAACCAAAGTTGTATAGGTTCGTTGGTGAGCCCGCAAAACCAACAAGGTTTTTGGTGAACCCGGAAAACCAAAGTTGTATAGGTTCGTTGGTGAGCCCGTAAAACCAACAAGGTTTTTGGATTGTGAGCCCGGAAAACAATCCAACTGTAATCCCTGAGATTATAGTGAATTCCCAAGGGTACGCTTGGGGAGTGGACGTAGGTGCTAAGGAGAGCACCGAACCACTATATATTGGTGTGTTTGCATTGTGTTTGTGATTTCATTTTCCCTTGCTTTATCTTCTATTCTTGTATTAACTTAACTCACTCAAATAACCTAAGAAAGCATCCACCGCACTTAATTACGAAAGTTTTTAAAAGCACTAAAATTTAGAAGAAACCAATTCACCCCCCCCTCTTGGATTGTCACCTTGGGCAACAAAGCTATTTTTGCTCAACAATGACCCAGACATGAGGTTCTTTCTAATATCAGGCGCATGCAATACTTCATTTAGAGTGAGTTCTTTTTCTGAAGTCATCTTCAATATAACCTTGTCTTTGCCTTCAACTTTTAACGTAGCAGAATTACCTATGAACAGTTTTTTTACCACTAACTGTTTCATAGGAGGTGAATATATTCTTGTCGAAACATATGTGTCGAGTAGCCCCAGCGTCCACTCACCATGTCTTGGTATTGAAAACCAAATTTGCTTCTGATATGACAGCAAAAAAACTCAATTCTGCAACATTCGAAGCTAGCTTGTCCATCTCGGTTATATTAGCTTGTAGAGACATTTTCTTGGAATTCTCTTGTACCTTTCGGTGGCAACAATCCTTAGCACGATGCACTATAGGAAAACTCACCTTCCCCGGCGCTTATTACAACCTTTAGCGATGCTTATAAGCGTTAGTTAAAGTTCTGGCGACGCTAATCAAAGCATCGCCAAAGTGTCGGCGATACTGGAGTGGCAAAATTTTTTTTGCCGACACTACATGAAAGCGTCGACAAAAACAAGGATTTGCCGACGCTTAACAGGGATTTGCCGACGCTTATAAAGCATCGGCGAACACCAAACGGATAAAATTTTCACGTTTTTCCTAATGTTTTTTGCCGATGCTTTAAAGCGTCGGTATTTACCGACGCTTTAAGATGTCAGCGAATTCCTATTTTTGTCGACGCTTTTATGTTGCGTCGGCAAAAAGCTAACTTTCACCAATGCTTTAAAGCGTCGAAATTTGTAATTATTTTTTAAAAAAATTTAAAATACAAATGCATATATCATAAAACACACATTATACAATTTGAACCAAACATTCATATTACATTGACATTGACACAAACATTCAGTTCATTTGAAATAGTTATATTGTCATACCTGATTAAATTTACATAAAAAGTTTAGAATTACAGTGTACTTTGAAAAATGTAAAAAACATATACATATCAAACTCCATAAAAAACAATCTACAAAGTATCAGGACGAGATTCAACTCCATCATCATCTCTGCGAGTATTTGAAGTATCAGGAATCTACCAAAAAAAAAGAGAAACCTTAGAAGTTAGGAATAATGTGATACATTAACTCATACATCATAATTGATATTATGTAAAGTATTCAAATATATATAGTTATTTACCTGAGAAGGGAGAAATCATTGTAACAAAGATGAAATATCCGTAAGCTGAGATTGCAAATTTTCTTGGTTCTGTTTCAGCTCTTCAATAGTTGCTTGAAGATGACGAACTTGTGCAGTGTTACTACCTTCTCTGGCATTTCTTGTATACATGCCCACTGCAGACAACTGAGTGGGGATAACTCCAACGCCGTAACTCCTCACTCGACCATAACGCTCTGGGCCCATCAATTCAATGAGCACTTGAGCTTCGATATGACTGGTCGCGTCGGATGATGATGACTCCCCGATGCGCTCTGAAATAAGATTTGTTGCCTTGTCCTATATGTCTCAAAAAAAAGTCAAATTAATGTATGCCAATAATAGAACAAAAAAAAAATCATTGCACAAGTCAAAGATGAATACATACAACTATATCTCTTGACTCCTTTCGAACAAAGCTGCCATCTCGGTGGGTGTGAGTCATCTTATAAAACTCCACCTTACCAGGCTCCCTTCCATTATCATCCATCTACAACAAAAAATATATTTCAAAAGTATACATGCTATATGATAGAACAATTTAAGATAAATTTAAAGAGTTTCAAAAAAACTTACGAATTCAGCTCTATGCCTCGCATAACTCATTGAGCCTGAAGTGTGAGGAACAGTCTGCGATGCTCGAGCAGCTCTACCAATGTTGGAATATGTCTTCCCCAAAAAATAGTAAACAATGTAACATATACAATGTATAAATTTCTAATCTATAATAATAGTAAATACAATGTAAGGTATAAAAAGAAATATACACAACTTGAGCTTTCTCGGAAAACTAGTAGTGGACAAGCTCCCTCCACTGATGAGAAATTATATCTGGAGGACAAACACAGGCCACCTCCTCTTCAGTTATGCCCTCGTGCTTCCAGTCCACCTTTAGCTTCACCTTATATTCTTTCCATTTGCGGTTGACGGACTTCAGCACCCAATCAAGGCTATTTGCACGAAGGACAAAATTTTTCTACACCAAAGTCAAGAATGTTATTACAATGTTAAATCAAAAAATAAAATTGTGATAGCAAGCAAATTCAATTCTTTATCTCAATAACTCTAAGAAGCTCAACCTTATACGAAGGAAGCATTTTATTCCATTTCATATAGTTGAGCGGACACAACTGACCCTTCCGCGCAACCGATCCTAGAAAAGTCGATAAAATGCTTGCAGCCTTCTTGATGGGTTTTTCCAGTTCGTTGCAATGGACGACGATGTTCTCATCCTCACATAGGGTTCGCACATCCCGTGCTTGAGTGGGCCTCATGTTCTCCTCACTCTTCCCAGTCCATCTATAAAATAATAAGTCCATTAAAGGCAAATGATTTAAAATAATTAGATTGTAAGAGAAATTAATATATAAACTGTAAATCAAATTACCCAAGATGTCCACGTCATCCGTGTTTGGACAATCTGCAGGTGGTGCGTGCTCAGACTAGGACTCGTGCTGAGTATGGACTCGTACTACTGGGGCTTATCGGGCTGCTGGGACC